>NW_015387375.1:440454-452065 GCF_001527695.2 Protobothrops mucrosquamatus | reverse complement strand
TTCCTTCCTTCCTTCCTTCCTTCCTTCCTTCCTTCCTTCCTTCCTTCCTTCCTTCCTTCCTTCCCTTCTATTAATTGTCTAAACTGCTTTGGAAATAATAGATTTTGGGTATCATTTGGAAGGGAAGCAAATAAGCTTAATAATTAAATAATAAATACATTGTATCGTCAAGATGAGAAGCTGGAAATTAACCACTTTAAAAGTGATTATATAGAACAAGTGCGTTAGTAACATATAATAATGGAAAACTGTGTCCAGTTCTGTTTGCTGCGATACAAAAAAAGATGCTGAGATCGGAGAAAGTGCAGAGAAGAGCAAGAAAGATGATAAGGGTTCTGGAGGCTAAACCATATGGTGAATGCCCTAGCGTAGCCTAACAAAGAGAAAGATTAGGGGTGACATGATAATTGTTTTAAGGCAGGGGTCTTCAAACATGGCCCTTTTATGACGTGGACTTCAACTCCCAGAATTCCTCAGCCAGGCATGCTGGCTGAGGAATTCTGGGAGTTGAAGTCCACAAATCATAAAAGGGCCATGTTTGAAGACCCCTGTTTTAAGGGGTCATCATTGAGAGGATGGGTCAAGTTATTCTTCAAAGCAATGGGTGAATGTTCATTAAAGTTCCAATCTGGAGCTAAGGAAACATTTTTCTGATAGTGAGAACAATTAATCAATGGAACAGCTTGGCTCCTGCAGTTGTGAGGACTCCATCACTAAAGGTCTTCAAGAAGAGATTGGACAATCATTTGTCCATGTTGCAATAAGGTCACCTGCTTTGGGTGGGGGTGTTGGACTAGAAGACCTCTAAGGACCTTTCAGATCTATGATTCTATGATTTTATGAATGATTACCCAACTGAACCACATTTATCTATTGTAAAGGGAAAAGATCACATCCCAGGAACATTCAAAAAGGCAAAATGAAGAATCTTCTGGCACCTATGAGGATTGAACTAGCCTATTTTTCACTTCTTTGAAAAAATAGTTTGGCCTTTTTCATGCCATGTGTTATTAGCACTGGGTTTACAAAAAGCTTTGGCTGAAGATTAGCTGAGATTATTACATATGTGCATTTTTATTTACGACTATATGTCAATCTACAAAATAATAGGGCTAAAACACCATGATAGGACCTTTATTGTTAGATTATAGGGCTTCATCTTTTCTATTACCTTTTCCTATTGATATATTATGATTATATTACTTTGTTGTTTGTATGTACACTGAGATCTTCTGCACTGGGGACAAATTCCTTCTGTGTCCAATCACACTTGGCCAATAAAATATTCCATATTCCATATTCTATAATCTATATTCTATTCTCCATGTGCTATCCCTGAATAGCTTTAGAATGTAGACTTAGTCCTACATAAAAGGGTGTTTATTTGGTAACTGTTGAAGATGGAGGGAAGATTTCATAGAACATAGAATAACAAGAGTTGGAAGGGACCTCAGAGGTCTTCTAGTCCAACCCCCTGCTTGAGCAGGAGACCCTGTACCATTTCAGACAAATAGTTTCATACCATTCCATATCATTAATCCCTTAATTATAATCATTAATCCCTTATTTCATAGCATCCCTTATTAAGAATCCCTCTGCAAATGTTTAGACCCAACGGTTGAATGAATGTCCCATGTTATGAGGTAAAATTGCATTTTTTGCTATGAAGTGACCAATGTAGAGAGGTTTCTATGGAAGTTGTGAAATTTTGTATATAATATAACCATCAATATATTTCCCCTTAGTATGTTTATTTTATTTTATTTTTACCCTCTGTTATTTTCATTATCCAATTTATCCAAGTTCTGATTGTTCTTTTGGTTCATAACATTTACTAAATAAAATCACATCCTAACTCACATCTACAGAAACTTTAATATTGTTTGCTCTTCAAAGCAGAAATTTCCCTAAAAGGGGCTAGGTTTTTTTGTTTTTTGGCTATTTTATTTTCCTTTTTGAGGTGGTGTGTCACCCTTTAAAACAGTGTTTTCCTAGCAGGATATATAGTAGTCTAAAATCATTTTAAAACAACAGTAAATAACAACTGAAAACACATTTTAAACAGGCTTTAAAAATAAAACAGAGGATATACATATTTAAAACACTGCGGCACACAAATTTAAAGTAGAAGCGTATTGATAAATCAGAAGTTCCTGAGAGAATAAAAATATATTTACCTCAGGCCAGAAGGATAATGAAATTGGTGGTAGCAGCCTATGTTAAAATGTGTTCCTTTTGATATTGCCATCTTAAGCCACAAAAAGGCATTACAGGATCTTGAACAAGGACAGGAAACAGTCTATATTGTCTTTTTGGCAAATAAATGAATAAATATTTGGGTGAAACTTGGTGTCCCATCAATATTTCTGAGTAAATATCAACTCTCAGAAACTCAATGCTGCAGTCAGAAGCAGCAGAAATGTCTGGCACAAGAGGGCAGATTCACAGGTGAAGGTCCAATTAAACTGACTAACTCAAGCCTATGCACCAGAATGTTCTAAACTAATGGTTAGCACCTGCTTGCATTCAAGGGAGGTAGGACTTAGTCTGCTTGTGGCTACTTGTCAATTATTGGCTGAGCCTCTTTTAGCTTCACCTCCAGGTTCTGCCAATCCTTCTTCTATATGAAGCTTCACACATTTAAAGTCAGCTTTCTTTATTGCTAAATGGCAATAGCACTTAGACTTATATACCACTTCACAATGCTTTACAGCCCTCTCTAAGCGGCTTACAGAGTCAGCCGGTTGCCCCCAACAATCTGGGTTCTCATTTTACCCACCTCGGAAGGATGGAAGACTGAGTCCACCTTGAGCCAATCAGGATCGAACTGGTGGCAGTGGGCAGACTCAGCCTGCAATCCTTCATTCTAACTACTGGGAAGGAAGGAAGGAAGGAATTCATATTCCGC
This sequence comes from Protobothrops mucrosquamatus, assembly GCF_001527695.2. Lineage (NCBI taxonomy): Eukaryota > Metazoa > Chordata > Lepidosauria > Squamata > Viperidae > Protobothrops > Protobothrops mucrosquamatus. The sequence goes on along the minus strand of NW_015387375.1, from coordinate 449,157 downwards.
TTCGCAGTGCTTTACAGTCCTCTCTAAGCAGTTTACAGGATCAGTATATTGCCCCCCAAAATCTGGGTCCGCATTTTATCGATCTCAGAAGGATGTAAGGCTGAATCCATCTTGAGTTGGTCAGGATCGAACTCCTGGCTGTTGGCAGAATTAGCCTGCAATGCTGCATTCTCACCACTGTGTCACTGGGGCGCCTTACTTATTCTCACAAAGATGCCTACCATACAATACAGCAGTTTAACTCTACATGTATACAGGTAGTCCTCAACTTACAGCCATTCATTTAGTGACTATTTGCTGGCTCATAATTAAGTGATTGTTCACTAGGACTCCAAGATCCCTCTAGCGGTTACTACTATTGAGTCAGATTTTCAATCTTCTGATCCTCCAACTTCTGATGTCCACCCTTAACAATAGCCAATTTGAGCAGATGCTCTCGTTATTCTTATTTCAATATTTATTTAAAGCACAAAACCATCCAAGTTTGTTTTTTTTTAAAAAACAAACCTATAACAATGCTTGTCATTATCAGGAGGAAAAAAGACCTCTCCCATTGTTCTTTTCTTTTCCATCATCCCTTCCTCTTTTCCATAAGAGGGGGTGGGAGAAGATGGAGAAGGGGAAAAAAAGCAATCATAAGGGGACCCTCCTTAAGAATCAAGGGAAGCAGAGCTACATCCATCTCTCTAATAGCACAATTTCCAATTCACGCTTCATTTTCATTAATGTTTCTGGCCATAAATTTTTAAGCATATGATAAAAAATTTCTGAAGCGGCATAAAACTAACATGAAGAAGGAGTTCATTAGCAACTGACCCTAATTAGAAATTCCATATTAACTTTCCTTTCCTGGCTAGGCAGCACAGCAGGCACCAAGTTATGGAATCACACCCCGTATTCCTTTGCTCAGCCTATTCCCACCCCCCACACCTTGCTTATCCCATTTTTATTCTTTGTTTTGTTTCTCCACCCTTTTTTAAAAAAAAAAAGCCGGGAGGGAGGGAGGGAACAACAATCTCAGCATTTCTCTCTCCTCCTGAATAAGTCAACAGAACAATCGTATCACAACACAGACTGGGGTGCCACAAATTATCTCCAAGAACCATAAGAAGTCTTACCAGCACAACGCTTTATTAATGATACCAGTTCATAAAAAGGGAGGGGGGAGGGGGGAACTGCTGACTCCAGCTTTTTGCTAATGTTGGGTGATAAAAATGCTACTTCAGGATTCAGAAGGTTAAGTTCTAATGTGTATTTTGAATAGAGTGTGCTGAAATAATTGCCTCATAAAGCAAAGCATTGACCAGCCTGCTAATGTCTGTAAGAGTGCAAAACTCAGCAAAGAATGCCCAGCTTACTGGAAAAAATGCTAGCTAGCTACTTTGCTAGCTCCTCCCTTCCTCCTGTTAAGTTAACTTCCACCAAATACATACATGCATGCATAGAAAACAATTGGGGAGAAATAGAAAGGGTTGAGGCTCTTATCTGAACCCATAAAATGCTTCTGGCGAAAACTGCGCATGTGCTTTGACTCTACGAGAACGATGGAAGGTTCCAAAAATTTATTTTTAAAAAACAACAACAACAAATAGATAGAATAGAAGCATTTCCCTAAGTAAGTAACAAATCGCAAATGTTTTCCTGTTCATTTTTTAAAATCAGCAAATGTTTGAACGTGGAGCTTATGGTCCAGGGCTTAAATGTGTATGGATGACTGTATTCTCTCCTCCCACAAAATCCTTTGTTTCCCTTCTTACTAGTTTATTGTGTGAACACCAGCGTGCACAATTTGCAGGATTTACAGGGTTTCTTTAGGGCAATGTGTGAACTGAGTCATTGGACTGAATTTAACAATAAGCGCAAAGGCGGCTTGTGTATAGAATAGGTGTTTGTGAGAAAGCTACATTCAATACTTGGTTGGCATTATAAATAAAGGTATCCCTGCGGATTTTTATTCTAATAGTCACTGTCGACTATAGGATGCAGTGCTGATCTCCATTTGAAGCCTATTGAGCCAACGCTATCTGAAGACCTTTTTGTGGTAATGTGGCCAACATGATGTCACAGAGCAGTGTTACCTTCCTAAATTTCATTAACACATAATCAAGATCGTGTGAGGTATCAATACCCCTCTATAAAGCCTTAATCACACCTAGAATACTGCAACCAATTTTGGTCCCCACACTATAAAAAAGATGTTGAGACTTTAGAAAAAGTGCAGAGAAGAGCAACAAAGATGATTAAAGGACTGTAGGCTAAAACATATGAAGAATGGTTACAGGAACTTGGCATGGCTGGTCTAGTGAAGAGAAGGACCAGGGGAGACATAATAGCAGTGTTCCAATATTTGAGGGGCTGCCACAGAGAGGAGGGGATCAGCCTGTTTTCCAAAGCACCAGAAGGCCAGTCAAGGAATACAGATGGAAGCTGATTAAGGAGAGATTCAACCTAGAGATAAGGAGAAATTTTCTGACAGTGGGAACAATCAACCAGTGGAACAGTTTGCCTTCAGAAGTTGAGGGAAGCTTTCAAGAAGAGACTGGACTGCCATCTGTCAGAAATGGTATAGGGTCTCCTGCTTGGGCGAGGGGTTAGACTAGATGACCTACAAGGACCCTTCCAACTTTTTTATTCTGATTCTGATTCCTTCCCAATGAAGTGGTACCTATTTATCTACTCACATTTGCTTGCTTTTGAACTGATAGGTTGGCAAGAGCTGGGGTGAGCACAGGAGCTCACGCCATCCTGTGGTGCTCGGGTCTCAAACTTGGGCTGCTGGCTTTCCAGCTTACAGGCCCAAAGTCTTAACCACTGAGCCACCGTGCCACCCAGGCATTATAAGATGGGCATTAAAAAACAAAATGGAAAAGCTGAAGAACAAGAAGGGAAATCAAAAGAGGAGTTACGTGCAACAATGTAGAAGTTAATATTTTTGTATGGTTGAAATCTCATGAATCTAGACAGTATAAGAGGATCAGAAACAGCAATTTAGGATTAGATGACTGCAACAGGTTTTATGTGGTACTTTCCTTGCAAACAACCTCAAAGAATCAGCTGGTACACAATGTGACAACCCCAAGATTATTAGCGGAACAGTACTAATATTTCACGTGATTTTGATTCTATGCCACTGTTTATACAATCAAGAATTGTATTAGCTTTGGGGGCTGCTGCCACACACTCCTGGTTCATGTTTAAGTGATTGTCCACTTGGACTCCAAGGCCCCTCTCACAGTTACTGTTTTTGAGCCAGGATTCACCTAATCTTGTACCTTTGGTTTTTTTCCACCTAGGTATAACATCTTGCTTTTTTCCACATTCAATTTTGTGTTGTTCAATAGAGCCCATTGTTCAAGTCTGTCAAAATCTTTTTGGATCCTTTCTTCTGGGCTGTTGGCTATACTTGCCAGCTTAGTGCAATCTGAAAATTTGATGAGTTTCCCTTCTATTCCTTCATCTAAGTCATTGATGAAGATATTGTAGAGTAATGGGTCTTTTTTGTGTTGTCTGGGAGAGAGGAAAGGAAGACTTTGCAGTCAAGGGAATGGAGCAGTCATCAGCTCAACGGACAACCGATGGTAAAGGAGGAGCAGGCTTGGACTTCACCAAAGGACAAGGGGTGATATGACAGCATCCCCCAGCACTTGAGTAGCTGTGACAGAGAAGAGGGGGTCAACCTATTCTCCAAAGCACCTGAGAGCAGGACAAGAAGTACTGGGTGGAAGCTTGTTAAAGAGAGATTCCCCCCTAGAGTAAGGAGAAATTTCCTGACGGTAGAGAACAATTAACCAGTGGAACGGCTTACCTTCAGAAGTTGTGAATGCTCCAACAATGGAGGTTTTCAAGAAGAGACTGGACAGCCAGTTATCTGGAATATTATAGGTCTCCTGCTTGAGCAGGGGGTTGGATTAGAAGACCTCAAAGGTCCCTTCCAATTCTTTTATTCTAGGTTCTAAACTAGCAGCAGGCAAGATAGAATGAGAAGCTGAGTCTATCAGCTGCATCATTCCAGCTGAGAAGCTACAGTCTGCCAGCCAGCTGCTGATAAAGAAAACCCTCCTTTTCTCACCCAAGCACAGACTGAGAACTTGCCATGCCAACACAACAGCTGACAGCAACAGAAGCCAATTTGAAGGGGTTTAAATGGAGGCTGAAGACTTTGGTGTACACCCAAGCAACAAGGAAGCAAGGACTGTGTAACAATTGGATATAAACATAGATATTGGTATAGGTGGGGTTTAAGGTAGCATAGGCTTACTAATATATTCTTGCAATGGTCATTCAGACTGTGAACTCCATTACATTTTGCCTTTTTTGAGTAGTCATCAAAAGCAGCCCCATGTTAAGCAAATAGCTGCAGTCTAGCTGCAAAATGTTAATGACCTGAGATGACAGTTGCCAAGGCAATGAACCTACTTTATTCATGCTGATTTTTTTTTTGGGGGGGGGTCATAGATACCTTGGAAAGGTACATATTAAGAAACTAAATATTTTATAATGGGCTTTGTACAAGTACTTTGTAAAAAAACTTAAAACAAAATCTCAAATAAAGTATCCCAAATGCAATCAATCAATCAAATTGACCCAATAGTTCAAGACTGGTGAGGAATTCAAAGGAATCTTTTTGGAACCATTGTTTAATCATCAAATTCCTCCAAAGCAAGGCATTTCCACATCCCAGCCCAACATAATCGCTGGACATGCTTTAAATCAAATAATTCATCCCACTCTAAATATGTGCATAATGCAGCTTTTTTTTTTTTGTTTCCTTTTATAACCTATAGGTTATTATTTTTTTTATTGATCTAGAAATGCATAATATAATGGCATGAAGATAGTGATGCAACCTCAGGTACTATAAAAATGAATGGATGGCTTGCTAGAAACATAAATCAACTTTGATACATCCTGCTCAAATGTCAAGATGCCCATCTTCATAATGCCTGCTTATTACCGAAATAGCTTGATTGATTTATGTCTCTATTTCTAGGTAGCTGCGGCCCTCATTTAGCAAAGCCCATTGTCTTTTTATGCAAAAACATTAAAAGCTATTCAGCATTCGCAAGAGATTCAATGCATTGTTTCTGGAGCATTGGTTTCTGAATTAAAGAACATGCTACTCACTTCTTACTTAAAAGGCAGGAAGGGTTAGTGGACAAAGCAAGTAATGGGTTCAATGAATCTGTGTATTTCAGTCTTCTTTGTGTAAGCTATATTTTTTTCTAAACCTCTATTTATAGGCTGGCTGTTCACTTTTTTCAGGTCTAGTTTTAAAAATTAGATTTCTTAAGATGGAGTAGAGAGTTGGTCTCTGACAGAAGGCCACCTGAAGAGACTAGAAGCATTTGAAATGTGGATTTACAGGTGGCTGTTATGTATAAGCTGGGCTGACAAGATCAGAAATGAGGAGGTGATAAGCCGCCTGGGAAAACCAAGGGAAATCATCAAAACAATTAAAAAATGAAAGTTAGAATATTTTGGACATGTGATGCGACACCCAAAAAAATACGGCATACTCCATTTAATCCTCCAGGGAAAGATGGAAGGCAAATGAGGTCCAGGCAGAAGAAGAACATCATGGCTTCAAAATCTAAGGGACTGGTTTGGACAAAACTCAGCAGCACTTTTTCATGTGGCTGCTGATAAAAACAGGATCGCCAACATGATCACCAACGTCCGATAACGGATATGGCACAAGAAGAAGAATATAATTAAATGTATATAAACGACTAGGGGTGACATGATAGCAATGTTCCAATATTTGAGGGATTGCCAGAAGAAAAGGAGTAGTGTCTGGGAATGCAGCAAAAGAGTATGGAACATAATTCCTTCCATCGGTGCCCCCAACTATAGGTCCAATCCTTCTTTCTCATGCCTGCTGACTATTTTGTACACTAGCAAACATACCTAATATTCCTTCCTCTTCCTATTTTCCCCTGTGAACTGAGTTGGCTGAGAGTGATCTGTCCCAAGATCACTCAGCTGGCTTTCATGTCTAAATGAGACTAGAACTCACCGTTCCTGGCTTCTAGGCCAAATTGACTTTTTTTGTTCTGCATTGAGCAATGCAAAAGAACAAAAAAAAAAAGATGATTAGGGCATTTGATGAATGGTCAAGGGAACCAAATATGTCTAGTCTTAGCAAAGAGAAGGATTAGAGGTGACATGATAACTGTTTTCCAGTACTTGAGGGGCCGTCACAGAAAAAAAAGGAGGTTGACTTATTTGTCAAAACACCTCAGCGCAGGAGAAGAAGCAGTTGGTGGAAACTCATTAAAGAGAGATCCAATGTGGAAACAAGGAGAAATTTCCTGACAGTGAGAATAATTAATCAATAGAACAGAGATTGCCTCCTGGAGTTGTGGGTGCTCCTCCATGGCTGGAGGTTTTCAAGAAAGCATTAGACATTCATTTGTCTGGGATGATAAAAGGTCTCTTGCCTTGGTGAGGGGTTTGGACTAGAAGACTTCCAAGGTCCCTTTCAACGCTATGATTCTATGGTAACTGTCCATAGTAGTTGCTATATAAGATTTTTTTAAAAAAACTTATTTTCTAAATAATGTAGACATTGATTGAATCAACTTGCTTTCCTTGTGTTATGCTGTATTTTTTATCACTTTATTATGTCACTCTAATAGGGGGGAAAAGTACATAATCTTATTAATAAACCACCACATCAGTAAAGTTGCAGCATTTCTGGTTCCCAAGCAGAGCCGTGTGTGTGTGTGTGTGTGTGTGTGTGCATTTGTGTGTGTGTGTGTGTGTGTGTGTGTGTGTGTGTGTGTGAAAGAGATAGATATATATGCTTCCTTCTTCCAAGATCCCAGCTGTATCTTTTAATATTCAGTTTAAGATAACAAATAAAGCATTTGCCACAAACGTTCATGCTAAAGTAGTCACTGGTAAAAATGATGAAATACTTACATTCCCCAACCAATGAGCCTTAGCAGTATGTGTTGCTGTTATTAATTGTTACTTTTAAAAGATGCACTCATGAAACATGACAGACGGCTTCCCTAATCAATTAGGTGGTGGCAGTGTTCCCCAATTTAATTTTAATTCTCCAACTTCCCAGTTATTGTTGATGATTCTTACCTAGTTCCTCTGGCCTATGCAGTAGATAGAGACAATGTGGTGTAGTGGTTAGTCTGTTCAAGTAGAAATAGGGAACTCTATATTCTAGAGCATAGGACAATAGAATTGGAAGGGACCTTGGAGGTCTTCTAGTCCAACCCCCACCTCGAGCAGGAGACCTTATACTATTCCAGACAAATGGCTGTCCAGTCTCTTCTTAAAAGCCTTCAGTGATAGAGCACCCACAACTTCTGCAGGCAAGCTGTTCCATTGGTTGATTATTCACCCCATAAAGAAAATTTACCTTAGTTCTAGGTTGCTTCTCTCCTTGATGAGTTTACATCCATTGTTTCTTCTCTTGCCTTCTAGTGCTTTGGATGTTGACCTCCTCTTCTTTGTGGCAGCCCCTCAAATATTGAAAGATTGCTATCACATCTCCCCAGTCCTTCTTTTCATTAGACTAGACATACCCAATTCCTGTAATTGTTCTTTGTGTGTTTTAGCGTCCTTCTAGTCCACATTGGTTAGTGGTTTTGAGGCCAGCTCCTACTCTCATAAAATACTACCTCACAAATTAGCTACTGAGTTGAAAAACCAAGAGAAGAGCCATAGGCCTTTAGTAGAAATACAGTATTAAAATGTAATTAATTGTTTTGCAGTTACATCTGGTTCTTCCATGGGCATAATTTTGCCAGATTGCCTGACAGTAACTGTTTTTGGAGTTTATGGAAGCTCATGCTTCTGTTAAAAGCTGCTTTGTCTTCATTTTGGTTCCTTTTTATTGTGTTTGTTTCTTTCCAAGTCTTCTGTGAATTGCCTTGAGTTATGGGTTGAAGCATATTTAAATCAGTGATTTAAACTATACAATGAACGGTTGAGGGAGCTAGGTATGCCAAGTCTAAGGAAAAAAAAGGACTAGGGATGAGGCCATGGTTTTCCCAGTTGCAATGTATGGCTGTGAAAGTTGGACCATAAGAAAGGCTGAGCGCCAAAGAATGGAGGCCTTTGAACTCTGGTGCTGGAGAAGACTCCTGCAAGTCCCCTGGACTGCAAGGCGATCAAACCGGTCAGTCCTAGAGGAGATCAACCCCGACTGCTCTTTAGAAGGCCAGATCCTGAAGTTGAAACTCAAGGACTTTGGCCACCTAATGAGAAGGAAGGACTCAATGGAGAAGAGCCTAATGCTGGGAAAGATGGAGGGCAAGAGAAGAAGGGGATGACAGAGAATGATGGAGTCACTGAAGTAGTAGGAGTGAGCTTAAATGGACTCCAGAAGATGGTAGAGGACAGCAAGGCCTGGAGGAACGTTGTCCATGGAGTTGCGATGGATCGGACACGACTTCGCAACTAACAACAACAAAGGGATGAGATGCAACCATGAAATATAAATAAATAACTATAAATAAAATGTCTAATCTAACAAAGAGATGGAATGAGGGTGATATATTAGCAGTCTTCCAGTACTTGAGGGGTTGTCACAGGGAAGAGAGGTTGACCTCAAAGCATCAGAGGGCAGGACAAGAAGTAATGGGTGGAAGATAATTAAAGAGAGATCCAACTTAGAAATAAGGATAAATTTCTGTCCTATATAGCAATCAGTGGAACAACCTGCATCTAGAAGTTATGGGT
>NW_015387375.1:431861-439165 GCF_001527695.2 Protobothrops mucrosquamatus | reverse complement strand
GAATGAGGGTGATATATTAGCAGTCTTCCAGTACTTGAGGGGTTGTCACAGGGAAGAGAGGTTGACCTCAAAGCATCAGAGGGCAGGACAAGAAGTAATGGGTGGAAGATAATTAAAGAGAGATCCAACTTAGAAATAAGGATAAATTTCTGTCCTATATAGCAATCAGTGGAACAACCTGCATCTAGAAGTTATGGGTACTCCGTTACTGGAGGTTTTTAAGAAGATACTGGACAGCTATTTGTCCACATTGTATATGATCTCCTGCTTGAGCAGGAGGTTGGATTAGAAGACCTCCAAAGTCCCTTTCAACTGCTTATTTTTCTATGTTTCATTATTAGCACTTCCAGAAAGTCTGGTATTATTTTAAAGTAGGATTCTATTATTTGATCTTGTCGCCTCAACAATTTTCTCCAACGCCACAACCGAAAGGCTTCAGATTGTTTTTTGTTCAACCTTTCCGATGGTTCAGCTTTCATAGCCATACGTTACATCTGGGAACACCAAGGCTGTGACAACACACATTTTTGCTTTCTGCACTTAAATATTTTGTTTAGAGCTGTCATAGTCTTTCTCTCAAGGAGCAGATGGCCACAGTCAACATCCCAATAGCCTAGGAACATAAAGTCTGTGATTACTTTGTCTTATTCTCTGCTTCTTTGCATTGGGTTGGAATTACCTCTTGACATACTCTTAGTTTGTTTGCTTTTTTTAAATAATGAGGATAAATATACATATTTCCAGGAGGGTGACAACCATTCAGGGGTCTATTGGAAGCCCATCTTTTTTTTATCCAGTCTTTTCCTATGTGAACAGTACATTAAAAATGAATGAGAAAGAATGCATACATTAAAAATAAATGGGAGGGGAAAACAACATAAAAATAGTATGTTTATTTGGGTTGTGTTTCCCCCCATTCATTTTTAATGTACAAATATTACATTAAGTATTTTAAGGCTGTTGCCTTTTAACTTGGTTGCAGAGCATTTTTAGATATTGTGCACGAAGCAGTTTCAATCAATGAATGAATTTAAGAATGGGAAGTTTAGTATATGCAAAATGGAGATTTTCTTAATGAACACAAGAGATGATACATGTGAATGTTGTGTAAAAACTGTTGGAATAATGGGAATTTGGGGACATTTCTTAGAAAAGAAAAACTGACACAAAAATATAATTGGAACATGCAAAAAAAGACAAAGATCAGGTTTATCTGTCCATTTCCTGTGTAGATAATTCTCCGTATGTCTTAAATTCTTCTGTCCACCCATCCTTTCTCACTTCACCTTTAAGTAGCATAAATTATTGCATCCGAGCACAAATGCTGAAATTCTCTCCCTTAAAAATAGCCTCTCAAAATACAGGTTTCATTCTTTCAAATTAGGAAGTCCCTTGAAAATTACATGCCAATCTAGAACATAGAACATTGAAACTCATACTGTGGTGCCTTGGTACTCAACTGCTTTGAAACTCAATACATCTTGAGGTGAAAATTTTATCCCACTATTCATCATTTGTTTGGTACTCAACACACAAGCTAGAATTTGTTGGCGTTGGCTGTCTTGTGACTCATTATATTATTCCTTATGGGAAAAGAATTGTTTGGTATTCATCATTTTTGGTACTCATTGTACCTCCTGGAACCAATTAATGATGAGCACCAAGGTACCACTGTATATGTTAGCAGCAAGGAATCAGAAATGATCAGAGTGGTATGTTTATTGTTACTTGCCTATAAACAGGAATCTTCCCAGAGTAAAGCACACAATGCATAACTACTGGAAAAATACTGCAAAATTTAGGGAGGATCTGCCTTCAGCCTCCTCCTCCCGAAAACTTAGCACCAGATTCCACCAGAAATATGTTCCCTGCACTGAATGATCAGAACTGGTTTCTAACTGTCTGTTGATCCCTAAAGGTTAAAGATTAATCTTTAAATTAAATAGCTTGGATCCTGATGTCTGTAGGACCACATCTTCTCCTGGGAGCCTGCCTGCTTTCTTAGATCAGTAAAAGAGCCTTTTAATGATTCCTCCATTGCAGTGGAGTACAATGGATGGAAACAAAACAAGGAGAGAAGCAACCTGGAATTAAGGAGAAACTTCCAGACAATGAGAATAATTAATCAGTGGAATGGCTTGCCTCCAGAAGTTGTGGGAGCACCACCACTGTAAGCTTTCAAAAAGAGACTGGAAAACCATTTATCTGAAATCGTATAGGGTCTCCTGCTTGAACAGGGGGTTGGATTAGAAGACCTCCAAGGTCCCTTCCAATTCTATTATTCTATGTCCTATGCAGGAACATCATTGTCTGAAATATAGGAGACTTCTCTCTTAGCTTCTAAAGTAGGTTATGCCTCCAAGCAGCACGTTGGCCCTGACTCTGGGGATATGGCAGAAACTCACATCTTCTCATTAGTTTTAGTTGCCAATTGATGTAATTTTAGTGACCCTGGTGTTTATTCCAATAGGTCCTATTTTTAATGCCTTATTATTTCTATTCTTTATTGATGCAAGCCACCTTGAGTATTGCATACGGAAAGAATAAATTCACCAAATAAATACACCTGAGTTGGTGCAATATCCTAGCTTGATGCAACATCCTAGGGGAAGAATCACCCAATAGGGGGTTTTTTTTTGGGGGGGGGAAGCCCAGCTTGAAATCCCTGAAGACACTACTTTCAACGTGTCTCAAAAAAGTAATTTTAATGGGAATACAGCAATCAATATTTGGCTTTTAATTAGGTTTTAGTGGGGTTATTTTGTGTATTTTTGTATGATTTTTTGTATCTTGTATATTGTATTTGTGTTTTTAATATGCTGTGAACCGCCCTGAGTCCTACGGGAGAAGGGCGGTATATAAATTAAATTAACCTAACCTAACCTAGAAGGAGCTTGCTTCAATCTAAAGCAAGGCTCTCCAAACTTGAGAACTATAAGACTTGTGGACTTCAACTCCCAGAATTCCCCAGCCAATATGGCTGGCTGAGGAATTCTGGAAGTTGAAGTCCACAAGTCTTAAAATTGCCAAGTTTGGAGACCCTGATGTAAAGCAGTTTCCCTTCACTATAAGAGAATGCCACACAAAAAAATCTACTAAAATCTAGAAATCTACTTTTTTTTTTTGCATGATGCAAAAAAAAAAAAAAAGGAAGCAAAAATAAAGCCTTTAAATTTTTAACCCTCTGTACTGTTGTGGACCACTCCACTCTTTCGACTTTCGACTTCTCGTCCATGCTACGACCAATAAATAAATAAATAAGAATACAAAATGAAATAACACTAAGAAACAAGACCCACATATTGCTACGATGAGAATAGCGATACAACGCTATGTTATATTGTATGTTTTTGTTTTGCTACCATGCAACTTCAGGAGCCTTTTAGTTGAAGGGACGTGATTACCTGCCGTGATAGCTGGAGTGGAAAATAGGATTGAGGCAAATCTTTTATTATCTATTTCCCCCCCACACACACCTTTTCTTTTTTTTTAAAAAAAATGACTTTTTTGTAATAATACCGCAAACCTTAATGAGTTCTTGAAATGTCAGGATAGTGTATCTTTAAAGGGGTGGTGGTGGAAATCTATATATTCCTGCTTGGGATTCGGCTCCTGTGCATTTAATGGAGCTTACTTTCTCAATAAACATGTACAAGAGCCTATTACGGGTGTTGCCTCACCTAATTACTTTACTTATTTGTTTGTGTTGGAGCAGAGGCAGCCCTGTGCTTTCTAAAATTGGAAAGCCCCTCCCTCCCCCGTGCCTTTGTTCCACTGATGGCAAAAGCAGTTCATAAATTTCTCTGCTCTCTGATGACTTGTAATGTGGTTGTGCAAGAACTATTCCAGAGCAACTATTTTATAGGAAAGGGAAAGAAAAGAGGAGGTAGCTAGAGGCACGGTTGCTTACTGAGGTCGGAACTGCAGCAACTGATATGTGACTCTCTATTCATTTCATGCACTATAACACCTAACGCACGTGACAAAATGTTGAATGTAAAGTTAATTCACAAGAAATCGGGATGGCTAGTTTGGATGTTGGAAAGAATGAATTCTGCTGGCGCAACAGATTTCCTTCCCTTTTACCTAGAACTAAGAAGCACATGGGGACTGCAGCCAAGAAATTAAAAGACGCTTGCTCCTGGGGAGGAAAGCTATGGCAAATCTAGACAGCCTACTAAAAAGTAGAGACATCACCCTGCCAACAAAAGTGCGTATAGTCAAGGCCATGGTTTTCCCAGTTGCAATGTGTGGATGTGAAAGTTGGACCATAAGAAAGGCTGAGCGCCAAAGAATTGAGGCCTTTGAACTCTGGTGCTGGAGAAGACTCCTGCGAGTCCCCTGGACTGCAAGGCGATCAAACCGGTCAGTCCTAGGGGAGATCAACCCCACCCCACCCCCGCTGCCAATCCTCAACAGAAATGCTCACAACAATGAAAACCTCGGACAGGAGGAAGAGTGCCGCTGGGTGGGCAGGCAGGTGTCTTGCTCGGCTCTGGCTTGGGGGGCACTTTTTTCAATGCCATTGTAACTTTGAACAGTCACTAAGTGAACTGTTTTAAGTCGAGGACTACCTGTACTTTATCACTTTTTTACGGGTTTTTTTTTTTTGGGGTCATCAAGTTTTTGACACCTTGCTGGGCGACTTGTGGTACTCGGATATTGCCATATCCTAAAAGTGGTACAGTGGGTGAAAAGGTTGGAAAGCCCTGGTATAGATCCTTTTGTATAGGCATGAGCAATAATTCATCTTAACTAGAACTTTAATTTGTGGGTCTGATTCTTCATGCCTGATACAATCAGGCTTGCAAGATTCTACTACTATAGCCAGTTTCAATAAAAGTAGTTTTAATTTCCCTCTGGTGTTGATTTCCTTGTCTAACTAGCAGGGCTGACACCGACTAATTAAAATCTGTTGTCTTCTTCCACATAGACTCCAACCAGTCAGCAATAGCAGCCATAGTTAAGGGCCTGGAGAACTGAGATATACTGCAGTGTCCTAAAATGAACCAAGTTAATACTTTGTGACAAGTTTATGCCCAGAGTTACCTTAATTCGGGATGCAATCAGGGCGACTGGGTGGAACTGAGTGTTTACTGGCCAGATACCCTTCCTAACACCTACTTGGAGTTCAGAGCAGATCTTTTCTCTTTGCGTCCTCGGAGAGAAACATTTGCCACAGCCTAGGATTGAACTCCTAATCTTCCGAATGGGAGGCAAGCGTCTCCACCATTAGGCCACCACGCCACTCCATAAATTTTATATGTAAATAAGTAAGTAAGTAAGTAAGTAAGTAAGTAAGTAAGTAAGTAAGTAAGTAAGTAAGTAATTTCCAAATTTAGTACTCCAAATAGTGCAGTACTGCACTAATACTGAGAAATACTTCAAAATTCTGTTGATTAATCCCTTAGATCAGGATTTCATCTGGATTCCCATTCTTTTCTTTCCTGAACCTAACCCCATAAACTCTTGGAGGAGCACCACCACAAAATGCTCAGCCATTATCCACCCCCTTTTAATACTCTACAGACAATTCTACAGGTATCTCTTTCCTCTTTTGCTTTAATCTCAGAAGTAACACTGCAATGCCACAGAAAAAGCTCTTGGTTCCACCAAATTATGAAGGGCAGAAAAATGGCACAGCAGGACAGGTTGATATTAATTCTGTTCCACTTTACACACAGTAAAAATATGTGTATCTTTAAAAAAAAGTGATCGCAATAAATTTAGAGTCATCCATTAGCAGTATCTAATATTAATGAATGGGTGCACACGCTAATTAAAATCTTTTAATAAGAATCAGTGAAATCAGGAGATAGTTCATAATAGCTTTGCCATGCCGTTATATTATAAATGCCACATCAGGTGTAAATTACACAAACTTTAAATATGACACGTTCAGATTTTACAGCCAATGAGGCTTTTGATTAAATAATGCATCTACAGAGGAGTAACCTCTAGTAATTTATGCACTTTTATATTTCACTGTTATCCATTTTTTCCCTAGAAATAAAATAGCTAAAAAAAACCCCCTTTCTCGTTCTAATCTTTTTGTGTGTGTTTTTATTGCTGAGTACAAGGATGTAAAGTGGAGCAACACAGACTCTATCTTCCTTTCTTACTATTGGGAGTAGGGTACACTTAAGGGCAATTTAGGGAAGGATTGAAAAGGTCTTATTTTGATATGCTAGGCTAGAATGTTTGGCCATAATTGATAAAGCAGAGAGTTGGGGACCAAACTTTCTCTAGGATAAAATTGAAGCTGGGTGTACAAAGCTTACATGTGATCTAATCTTGGGGAGAGGGGGAAAATCTTGATAGATGAACAAAAATGCCAAATGCAGTTGAAACATCTGGCTGATTGTGCGATGAACCATAATAATAATGGTAAAACAATCAAAAAGGCTTCAGAATAGCACAGAATTCCTGCTTTATAGCTGAACCAAAAGGATTCAATCAACTTTTAAGACTTGATCAATCCTTAATAGGATTAGGACTCAACATGGCAGATGTGCTAGTCTCCTCCATAAACAGGGGAAGCTTTCCTCTTTGGACTGTAGGTGAGATGCTCCTAAGTCAGACATGTCAAACACAAGGCCCCGGGGGCCGGATGCGGCCTGCAAAGTGGTTTCATGTGGCCCGCAAAGCCATCCCGGAAACAGTGAGGGAACGGCCCCCTCTGCCTTAGCCCTGGCCCAGGCCGGCCGGGAGCCAATGTACAATTTTGTGGTGGCCATCTATGCTGAAACGCATTCAGTCTTAGCTCCACAAGGCCGTCTAGAAACAGCGAGGAACCAGCCCCTGCCGCATCGGCCCCGCCCCCTGGGTGCATGCTGGGGAATTATCACCCTTTGTGAGGAATGAAGAAATGGACCATGCCTTGGCACTTGCCCCGGTCCCACCCCCTTCTGCCAGAGACCCTCAGATCTGTCCCACTCCTGCCCAGGCCCCCACAGGCACCCTTGACGCGAACAATGTAGAGCTGGCCATGCCCAGCCAGTAGGCCACACCCACTCCATTCATGCTCACCCAGTAGGCAGCACCCACCCTGGACACACCCACCCTCCCCCCCCCCGAGGGCAACCGCAATGCTGATGCGGCCCTCAATGAAATTGAGTTTGACACCCCTGTCCTAAATAGACAGTGTGATATATTGTGGAGCAATGCCCTCTGAGCACATATCAGGGAAACCCCAGAGACTTTCTGTAGGCAACTCCATTGTGTGTTGACTATATAAATAGTTTACCTTTGAATTTGTAAATAATAGTTTCATATTTGCTCATTGAAAATGTAATTGTGGCACG
>NW_015387375.1:419218-431038 GCF_001527695.2 Protobothrops mucrosquamatus | reverse complement strand
AATAAAATAAAATAAAATAAAATAAAATAAAATAAAATCATCCTACTCCCAGTAAGAGAAATCACATGTTTTCCTCACATTACATGTAGGCAAAGAAACTTAGGGGAGTTTTTTTAAGGAGTTCCAGAAAAGGGATCAAAATGTGTGTCGCGAGTAGGCTCTATTTTGCATTTTCCTTGTCCCAACCTCTCCCCTTGAGCAAAGAGTCAATGTCAGAATTCTACTAACATTCATATTCATATAATTATAGATTCCTTTTTTTTTTTACAGATCATTATGAAGAGATGGTTGGTTTCTTTCTGTGACCTTGAAAAAATTGGGAACTGCTGTGATGTTCTGTGAAGATCTGACTGCATACAATTGTGGAGAGTAAGAAAACAGAAGAGGAATTAGGGGGCTTAAGCTCAGATAAATCCAACTTCTTTCAAAGAAAAAAAAACACAACCCAATGAATTATTGAGGGAATTTGGAAGCTCCCTTGAGGGAGATGGACAGTCTAGAAACATGAAATATAAATAAATAACTATGAATAAAATGTCTAATCTAACAAAGATATGGATTTAGGATATGATAGCAATCTTCCAGTACTTGAGGGGCTCTCGAAGAGAGGTGGGGTCAACTCCTTTTCTTTTTTTCTTTTTATTGAAAATTTTATAAAAGTTTTACAATATACTTCCCCCCCTCCCCAGAACCCACCCTTCCCCTCCCCCCTCCCTCCCCCCCTACTTCCCAGAGCCAATCACAGGGTTAACAATACAATAACCATACTCTATCTAACATTAATCAACTATTAGATTAACAAATCTGTAACATCCTTTAACTCTCTTTTAAACAAAGATATTAAACACAATAATTATAACATCATATTAATAATTATAGATAAAAATAAATAAATATCCAATTTTAACACATAAACTACATTAACACTCTAAAATTTACTCAAAAACCAAATGAAACTTTTTAGTACTATATTTACTCTCAATATAATCTATCCATCTTCTCCAAACCAAAATATATCTTTCTTGTGAGTAATCCTTCACATAAGTGGAAATCTTGGCCATTTCTGCTAAATTTGAAACTTTAAGTACCCATTCTTCTATAGTGGGCAAATATTCCGTTTTCCAACATTGAGCTACTAGTAATCTTGCAGCAGTTATCAAATTCAACATCAAATCCATTTCTTTTTTATCCAAATCTTCCATAATACCCAACAGAAATATCTGCGGCTTAAACTTTATCTTTTTCTTAAAAATATTTTGAATATTCCACCATATCTTTATCCAGAATGCCTTTACTCCCCTGCATGTCCACCACATATGAAAATAGGTTGCATCTAAGTTTCCACATCTCCAACACTTAGGTTGTAGATTAGGATACATGCAGGACAATTTTTTAGGATCCAAATGCCAGGGTCAACCCCTTTTCTTGTCACAGAGAAGAAGGGGTCAGGAATTGAGTATGTTAAGTCTAGTGAAAAGAAGGACTAGGGGAGCCATGATAGCTGTGTTCCACTATTTGAGGGGCTGCCGCAAAAAAGAGGAAGTCAACCTACTCTCCAGAAGGCAAGACAAGAAGCAACGGAAGGAAACTCATCAAGGAGAGAAGCAACCTGGAATTAAGGAGAAATTCCACGTTGACAGTGAGAACAATCAATTAGTGGAACAGCATGTCTTCAAAAGTTGTGGGAGCTCCACCACTGGAAATTTTTAAGAAGAGACTGGACAGCCACTTGTCTGGAATGATATAGGATCTCCTGCTTGAGCAAGAGATTGGACTAGAAGACCAACAAGCTCCCTTCCAACCCTGTTGTTCTGTTATTCTATCCAAAGCACCTGAGGCAAGACAAGAAGTAACATATGGAAGATGATTAAAGAGAGAAGCAACCTGGAATTAAGGAGAAAGTTCCTAACAGTGAGGACAATTAACCAGTGGAATGGCTTGCTTTCAAAAGTGGGTGTTCCATCACTGGAGATTTTAAAGAAGAGACTGGACTGTCATTTGTCTGGAATAGCACAAGGTCTCCTGTTTGAGCAGAGGGTTTGACTAGAAGACCTCCAAAGTACCTTCCAACTCTGTTCTTTTGTTATTCTGATCTACTAGTGTGACATCAAGTCAATCTCAATTTGTACTGACCACATACATTTTCTACATGAAAAGTTGGGTCATGCTCAATGTATATTATATGCTTTCAAACCAATGCTGGGAAAAAAATGAACATTCATTTTATTCCACTTTGTCCCAATTAAAGAAATATATTATCAACTGGGACTTGACATCATGCCCTGGATCTGTCTTCTCTTTCAACCCACATGGAATATGTCAGGTGTTAATTATATTAACTACACTGAACAAGTCAAATCATAATAACGTTTGAAACTAGTGAAGGATTTTCTACCAAGCTCAAGAAATGCCAAGCATACTGTATATTATTAAGTTATTATAAACTGCATCAGAACGTTACAAAACAGGAGTATGAAACTATGCTTCTCTAGACAATTTAGAAGGTCAATCCTGCCCAGAAAAACAAAACAAAAAGCTATCTACATTCTGTTAGGAGATTCAAAATTCAGTCTTATTGAATGTTGGGTAAGTTACCTTAAATCAACTGCCATTAAGTAGCTGCAGTGGGGATATTAACCACAGATGACATATAAAATGGAAATGAAGAATTTGCCCTCACAGCTTAAAGGAGAGGTCTGTGGAAGCTAAATTGGTTAATATCTCATAAAGTTGGGCTACAGATCTGGGCTACTTAAGTCCAGATGATGACAGTGAGAACAATTAATGGAATAGCTTGCCTCTTGGAGTTATGGGTGCTCCATCACTGGAGGTTTTCAAGAAAAGATTGGACAGCCATTTGTCTGGGATGGTATAAGGTCTCTTGCCATGAGCAGGGGGTTAAACTAGAAGACCTCCAAGGTCTTTCTAGTCCTGTGATTCTATGTTGTATGTTCTATTACCAGATGCAACAAAGTAAGGCAGAAGGCTCTTTTGGATGACTCTAGTGACTACCTTGTTTCTTTAAAAGCCTGGACCACGTAGCCCTACCTAAGCAGACTCAAAAGTCAAATCTATAGCCCAAATTTAACACTTCTGTTATTATCCGGTGAAATCAATTCTGGGGGAGTTCAAACATAAATAGCTGAAGCGTAGATGAAGTATGACAGACTGAAGAACCACAGCTGTCCCCGAATCAAGGCAGAACATTCCTTGGCATATTTCAAAGGAAAGCAGAACGCAACTCAACAACATATGCTCATTATTATTTTAGACAACCTGATAGCATTTCACTGTTCAAAGTAGTGGCTGTACCATTTGGGGAAATGAAGCAGAACACCTGTGAATTGACACCATATTTCTTACAGATAACATCTCAGTGGCTCTCACAAAATATCTATTTTGACTGCACACAAAAAAAGAACAAAAAGCCGGAGCGTTCTAAAGATTTATTAATCTTCTCCCAGGCCTGCCACTGTTTATTAAACAAGGAAGTGCACATTCAGACAATAAATATGGAGTGCAGTTACATCAGCTTACATTATGTGAAAGGAACATATGCATCCTTCCACATGGGCATCTTCCACCTCGTCAAGAACAACTCTGTCATGTATGGAAAGTTCTAAATAGATCAGGCACAGATGTAGGAAGATCTAAGAACAATCTGAGTAAATGGGGCTTCTCTATATTTGAGGGGCTTCCACAAAGAAGAGGGGGTCAAATTATTCTCCAAAGCCCAGAGGGCAGGAAAAGAAACAATGGCTGAAACTGACCAAAGAGAGAAGCAACCTGGAATTGAGGAGAAACTTCCTAACAGTGAGGACAATTAACCAGTGGAATGGCTTGCCTCCAGAAGTTGTGGGTGCTCCATCACTGGAGGTTTTTAAGAAGAGGCTAGACAGTCACTTTTCTGAAATGGTATAGATTCTCCTGCTTGAGCAGGGGGCTGGACTAGAAGACCTCCAAGGTCCCTTCCAGCTCCTACTCTACTCTACTCTACTCTACTCTACTCTACTCTACTCTACTCTACTCTACTCTACTCTACTCTACTCTACTCTACTCTACTCTACTCTACTCTACTCTACTCTACTCTAGATGATATTCTGTGTGAGTGTGGAGAAGAAAAACTCATCTCACTTATGCTATGGCATATACAATATCCTTCAATATGTACAAGTATTCCTCAACTTAACACCACAATTGAGCTCAAAATGTATGTTGTTAACTGAGAAATTTGTTAAGTGGCTTTTGCCCCATTTTACGACTTTTCTTTCCATATTTGTTAAATGAATCACCGCAGTGATTGTATTAGTAACATCGTTGTTAAGTGAATCTGGTTTCCCCATTCAATTTGCTTGTCAGATGGTCACAGAAGGGGATCATATGATTCCGGGGCACTGCAACTATCACAAATGTGAACCAGTTGTCAAGCATCCGAAGTCTGATCATGTGACTGTGGGCATGCTACAATATCATAAGTGTGAAAAATGGTCATAAGTCACTTTTTTTCAGAGCCGTTGTAACTTTGAAAGGTCACTAAATTAACTCTTGTAAGTCAAGGCCTCATGTTGCCAAGAGAAAACATTGTCAATGTGTCCCGATTCTGGGTGAATGTCATTTAGTTTTAATCCTATTTATAAAAGGAGTGTGATGGCTCCTGAGGTTAGAATGCTGGGCTGATGATCAGCAAGCTCACGTTTGAGATCTGGTGCAGCCCCGGGGAGGGGTGAGCTCCTGCCACAGACTCTGGCTCCTGCCAACCCAACAGTTCAAAAGCAGGCAACTGTGAGTAGATAAATGGGTACCACTTCGGTGGGCATCTTCATGGGGAACCAAAAGGAGACCCCCAACTGGGCATCCCCCCAGGCAACACTGATGTCACCGGAAAATCCTTTCACTTTGGTAAGATAAGATAAGATAAGATAACCTTTATTATATTTTTTTTACTCTGGGCACAATGGTACACATCAAAAATGAAATTTAGTTGCCCGTTCTCAAAGTGAAACATATGACACACACCTAAAACATACTATATACAACATGTATATAGACCCACACCCCTACATATACATAACAAATAAATATTAATCCCTGTCCATCTTGAATATATAATGGAAGGAGGAAGCTTGAGAGTTCACAAGGTTAATGCTGTATGGAATGAAACTATGGCTGAATCTGGATGTTCTGCTACGGATACTGCTTCTGATACAGAGATATTAGTATCAATCCTATTTATTTTACTTTTCAATGTGCTATATTTTTATGACCTATTTTATGCCTATTTTAGTTGCTCAGTGTTGAATGTTGAATTGTTATTATATTTCACAAAATTAAAGAAGATATATATATATATATATATATATATATATATATATATATATATATATATATATATATATATATATATATATATATATATATTCTCAAGCATACCTATAACATGGAATTTTTAGCAACTCTCTTAGCAGATTTTGAAGATCTTGAAGGAACATTTTAAAAAGTGATCACTGTTGTGATATCCAAAATATATGTACTTATTTATCACATTTCTATACTACCTATCTTTCCTAAATGACTCTGGGCTATTTACAATGTTAAATTAATATCAAAGTATTACAATATCAAAATATTACTTCACAAGGTTGAATTTTTCTCTTATACCTATCTATATAACCATGCAGATCTCTACACTTTTTTTTTTTACAAATTCAGAAAGCAATTACCATGCCCTATCTGAATGAAGAATTCCAGCTTAATTTATTATAATTTATAATTCAGGAGTAAGTATCCTTAAGGTAATCATGTTCTGTAGCACAGTATGATCACAATGCACAAAAAAATTAATTTGGTCATTTATCAAGAACTCAAGTGACCAAGATTTACAGAGCTGGAAGTGAAATTAAATATTCAGAGACAATTGATTTTAAAGGTATCATCATCTCTTCCTCCCTAATAACAAACAACTATCTCCTCAAAATAATATTGTATTTAGAAGAGAATATTATGAACAGCTCCTTAAAACTACTTGCAAGTTCTCAAAGGCAATTTACAATTCTCTCATTTGGGAAAAAGCTATCCCAACCCTAGAAAAAGCCATATCTGGGTAGCTAAAACTGTAATGAATTAACCCTGGATTTGCATAATACATTGAATCATCAATCAGATGGATTCACATGACACATTAAGACACAAAAATTATCAGGGTAGTTAATCAACCACAGTTAATGAAACAGTGTCATGTGGGGAAATTATTTTGCATTTCTTTTATCAGTCCCCATTCATGGTAGGATATAATCTGCCCTTGAAATTCCTTTAAAAAAAGACAAAAATTGGTGAAGTTGAGTTGGCAGATTACTGAGGGGTTTGTGGGAATGTCCTGTCTTTTATTATACCATCATTTTTTCCAACAGTCAGTAATTTCTCTAATTCTCCTCATCCGAGTTCTTAGGATTCGACACACCAATCAGCCAGATGTTCAGACTGGATCTGGCATTTTTGCCTGCCTACTGAGTCCTTCCCAAAGACTTGGGATAGGCAGATGTGGATGTTTGATGGTGCTACTGTTATGGTTTATCACAGTCAGACAGATGTTTAAACTCTATTGGGCATTTTTCTCTCCATTCCTCCCCAAGAACCAAGGATAGGCAGATGTGGTTGTCTGATGATGTGGAAGGTAGCATCACAGGATGTAAGCAGTTCCAAGTAAAGCTGCCTTTTGCAAACAACCGAGGGTGAGTTTGTCAATGCCAATGATGTTCAAGTAGTGCTCCAGTTGTTTTGGGATTGAACCCAAGTGTCTATGGAGATTCTCAGTCATCCAGGTCATGGTTGTCCCAAAGGTGCTTTTTTTCACGAGGCAATTGGACCTTCTTGCTTTTCTCGAAGTCATTTTGCTTCTCATCCAAGAAGCTTCTTCAGCTCTGACTGCATGGATCCTGCCATTCCCCACCATTCAGTCAGAGCTGAAGAAGCTTCTTGGATGAGAAGCGAAATGTCTTCGAGAAAAACAAGAAAGTCCAGTTGCCTCGTGAAAAAAAAGCACCTTTGGATTGAACCTAAGGTGCCTATTACTATTGGTAGTAACTGTGCTTTCTTTTGCCATAGTTGTCATTATTATTACTTTACAGATCCAGGGAGAAAGAAACTCTCATTCAGGTCCTCATATGGTGCCCTTTCTATGATGCCCAAGACATGCTCTGATCACCCCAACCATTTCCAAATACAAGACCCACACAGATAAATTTTATGTTTATTATTTTTTAAGAGATGCTAACCCCACAGTCACAGTATCTTCATCAACTTATGCAACTGCACAGAATTTTAATTATATATATATATATAGTTTTATTGTCGTATTTTTCCCTTTCCCAATAACCAATTGTATTAAACATTTTCTTTTCTTTTTAATATACTATTTTATTGTAAAGGCTGGTCAAAGATCATAAGAAAAAAAAAAGATTATTATTCTGATGGGGTACCATGAAGAAAATCTATTGAACCCAGAAGTTTGAGAAGACATCTGTTCCACGACTGTCCAGATAGGTTTTTACTGGACCTCTTTAGCCTCCATCCTGGACCTTGCTAAAGTTCATTCAATATGGCTCCCTTGAGTAATCCTGGAGTCAAACTTGGTGCCATCTACAAAATTGACTCCCTCTTCTTTGGTGCAGCCCCTGAGATATTGGAAGACTGCTATCATGTCCCCCCTCGTCCTTCTCTTCATTAAACTAGACATACCCAATTCCTGCAACTGTTCCTTATATGTTTTAGCCTCCAGTCCCCTAATCATCTTTGTTGCTCTTCTCTGTACTCTTTCTAGAGTCGCAACATCTTTTTTACATCCTGGTGACCAAAACTGGATGCCGTATTCCAAGTGTGGCCTTACCAAGGCATTGTAAAGTGGTATTAATACCTCACGTGATCTTGATTCTGTCCCTCTGTTAATGCAGCCTAGCATCCTCCAGGCCTTCAGTTCCTTTCCTTATTCCCTGTGTAATAAGACAATGCCATTGTTTTGCATTCTTTTCTGGTGTCCGTAGGAATGATTTAATTTGGATAAAAGCTCCCTCCCCCGCCCCGTCGTCGTCGTGATGGGAGGTCATCAGCCAAACAAAAAGGAACAGGCTTGAGGGGAAGCAATCTTGTTCTTTAGTAATTATGTGGGTTAAATCATTCCTGCTAGCTATTCTTTTTTTATGTTTTTTTTTCTTTGAAAGAAGTTCCCTTAGCAAATTTAAAAATAAACAGCAACAACAACAAAAGCCTGCAAACAAAGCATTAACTTTATTACAAGCTGGCATCCTGTTCCCATTGAAAAAGTGGCCAATTATGCCAATTGGCACTGCACAGCATAGAGGGTATCCTTTCCATTTATTATAGACATTGAAAATCTTGTTGCTCCAGCCTCCTCTCCTTTAACTGGGCTCTTCATCCTCCAGGGCTTAGAATTAATCATTGGAATATATAAAGAATCAGCTCGGTTTAATGAAAATTGGCCAAAGCTTACTTTAATTGGCTACTACTATATTCCCTTTTAATCAAACAGCAACAAGGCACGGGCTCCAGAATTTAACTTCTTAAAGGGATAAGGGAGAGCTGTGTTCTAAATGTTGAAAACTATGTTTGCTTGACTTGCTAATTTGTTCTACGGAAAAATCCCCACTCAACCTAGAAGAGGGACTGGAAAGTGTATTTTCAACCGATGGAAAGAGAAGGGGATTTATTGAGCTTGCAATCAACTTTATTATTATTATTATTATTATTATTATTATTATTATTATTATTATTATTATTATTATTATTATTATTGACAGATTCATTTGCAAGCACTAGCTTCAGGATAGGTGTTGCATCCTCTAGTACCTTCATAACGCTTTCTGGTTCGTAAGCTGAGAAATGTATGCAGTCCTCGACTTACAACAGTTTGTTTAGTGACCATTCAAAGTGACAACAGCGCTGAAAAAAAATAACTTAGGATCATTGTCCCACCCTTAACACTGTTGCTGCATGCCCCTGATCATGTGATCAAAATTCAGATGCTTGGCAATTGACTCATATTTATGTCGATTGCAGTGTCCCAGGATCATGTGATCATCTTTTGTGACCTTCTTACATGCAAAATTACACTGCATAGAGTTCAGAGAAGAGCAACTAAGATGATCAAAGGCCTGGAGACTAAAACATATGAAGAACGGCTGTGGGACTTGGGTTTGGCTAGTCTAAAGAAAAGAAGAAATAGGGGAGACAAGATAGCAGTGTTCCAGTATTTGAGGGACTGCCACAAAAAGAGGGGGTCAAATTATTCACCAGAGCACCAGAGGGCAGGACAAGAAACAATGGCTGGAAACTGACCAAAGAGAGAAGCAACCTGGAAATAAGGAGAAACTTCCTAACAGTGAGGACAATTAACCAGTGGGACAGCTTGTCTCCAGAAATTTTGGGTGCCCCATCACTGGAGGTTTTTAAGAAGAGGCTAGACAGTCACCTGTCTGAAATGGTATAGTGTCCCCTGCTTGGACTAGAAGACCTCCAAGGTCCCTTCCAGCTCTATTCTATTCAGTCTATTCAAAATCAACGGGGAAGCCACATTCATTTAACAACCATGTTTACTAACTTAATCACTTCAGTGATTTACTTAACAATTGTGGCCAGAAAGGTCATACATGTGGCAAAATTCACTTAACAACTGTCTCGCTTAGCAACAGAAATTTTGGGCTCAATTGTCATTGTAATCCGAGGACCATCTGTATTTGTCTGAACTTGCATTGTGTTATTTTCAGCCACCTTCACTAATATGTCAATATTATTATTATTATTATTATTATTATTATTATTATTATTATTATTATTATTATTATTATTATTATTATTATTATTATTAATTGCATTTATATCCCGCCCTTCTCCTTTCGGACTCAGGGCGGCTGACAAATGATAAAAAGCTAACATACATAATATTACACCTAATTAAAATTTAATTAAAATGAAATATTTGAGAATGTCCAATTAAAAGTAATTAAAACCCCTATAAAATCCCCTAGGCCAGTCCCGCTTGCTGGAACAACCACGTCTTGAGGGCGCGGCGGAAGGAAGGGAGATCAGGAATCACCCTGATCTCTGGGGGCAGTTTGTTCCAGAGGGTGGGAGCTCCCACAGAGAAGGCCCTCCCCCTTGGGGTCGCCAGCCGGCACTGCCTGGCCGATGGTACCCTGAGGAGACCCACTCTGTGAGAGCGTACAGGTCGGTGGGGGGTAATCTGTGGCAGGAGGCGGTCTCGAATATCACACCGAATATTATTTCTGCCTTCTAGTTATTAACCACCCCGCCTAATCTCGTGTTATCTGCAAAACCTGATAACCTGTCCTTCCACTTCTACAGGTCATTAGTAAAATGCAGGAAGGGAATGAATACGCCAACAAAAATTACTATGTGCATGTCAGGTTTCTCCTCACATATTACTCTCTTTACTCTGAGGAACAACTGAATCAAAATTGATTGATTGATAGCATTTGCTGATGAAGAATACTCTGATTTCAAATTGCTAGCTGATGGTACTTCTATTGGTGTGATTCTTAACATTCTTATGGCTTTTCTCCTTTTCAACAAAGCTTGCATACCTTAGTTCTTCAAGGAAAAAAAAACAAACAAATGTTTAAAAATAAGTTGTCTAGATCAGGGCTTTTCAACCAGTGGTACGGGTACCACCTGTGGTACATTGGCACCTGGCAGGTGGTACGCAACCATCCTAGAAAAGTGGTAGCAGAGGAGGGGAATGAGCTGAACCGGCGGCAGCACTGCACAAGCCTAAGCGAGAGACAGCTGGAGCTGCAGGGCTGTCAGGGCTCAGTAGAAGCACCAGGATCAGCACCGCTTTTCAGCTCATTGGCACTTCTTTGGGGCTGTCAGGGCTCAGCGGAAGTGCCAGGATCAGCGCCAGGCTCCAGCTGGAGCTTGGCGCTGATCATGGCACTTCCGCTGAGCCCTGACAGCCCCAAAGAAGCGCTGATCAGCTAGAAAGTGGCACTGATCCCGGCGCGTCTGCTGAGCCCAGAAGAAGTGCCGATCAGTTGGAATGTTGCAGCATCTCCAGGATCTTGTAATTTATATTCAGATGCTTGGCAATTGATTCATATTTATGATGGTCACAGTGTCCCAGGGTGATGTGAAGTGATCAAAACCTGCTCCAACCACCCAGCAGACGGGGAATAAAAACTAAACACCCCCCCACCCCTGGTCTAGATCACGCCTTATCTTACTAATCCAGGGTATAATTTAACAATTGATAACTGTACTCATAACCAAAAATGTTGCTTTATATTCGTGAGATGGGGAGGAAGAAAGGAAGAAAAAAACCCACTGCTGACATTCATTCTACGTAAAATCAGCATTGCTTTGTGCAATTTTTATCAGTTTCAGCTCTATGCATGATACAATAATTGCTTTCTCATAGTCAAAAATTGTTATATTATGCTAAATAATATGTTTATGTTGTGTTATGTCACATTGTGTTATTTATTAAAGCTTTACTGCTGCTGCATTCCCACAGGCTCTAAGCAGAACACCAAAATGTAGGCTCTATTAAATATGGCAATATTATTCTTTTAGTATTTCAGATGGGTTAAAAATGGCTATGTGTTTAACTTTTAATTGTGGAGGGAGAAAAATCATATGCCAATGTAGAGAAACCTTAAGAGATAGTCATTTGAATAAGATAAAAGAATCAAATACTCACAGGAATACCCATAAAACAATCAGGCTGAATAATATATTTTTTCTCTTCTGCATTTCATAAATAATAAATAAGAGAAAATAGCCACTAGTTAC
>NW_015387375.1:406176-417900 GCF_001527695.2 Protobothrops mucrosquamatus | reverse complement strand
AAGAATATATAACCTTTCAATGCTCCCCATTCAGTTAAAACTGAAGAAGCTTCTTGGATGAGAAGCGAAACATCTTCAAAGAAAAACAAAGAAAGCCCAGTTGCCTTTTGAAAAAGGAGCTTGGGAACCACCATGAACTGGATGACTAAGACTCTCCACAGACAATGAATGAAAGAGCAAGCTGTATTAGACAGCCTGGTCACTTCTCAGACAAGAAGGAATGGAAAAGACCAAAGATAGAGGTCTGTGATAGAAGGCTGAAACAAACAACAGCAACAAACGAAGAAGCAATTGCTAAAAAAAAAAAAAAAGGCATCCTTTTGTTTTAACCCTCTCTCAAAGTTGGTTTATCTTACCTAAAAAAGAAAGGCAGAAAGGAACAAGGCACAAGGCACTTGTGAAGAAGCAGTGGATACTAAAACATATGAAGAACAGTTGCAGGATTTGGGTTTGGCTAGTTTACACAAAAGAAGAACTAGAGGGGACATGATAACAGTTTTCCAATATTTGAGAGGTTGCCACAAAGAAGAGGGGGGTCACATTATTCACCAAAGCCCCAGAGGGCAGGACAAGAAACAATGGTTGGAAGCTGATCAAAGAGAGAAGCAACCTGGAATTAAGGAGAAACTTCGTAACAGTGAGGACAATTAACCAGTGGAAGAGCTTGCCTTCAGAAGTTGTGTGTGCTTCATCACTGGAGATTTTCAAGAAGAGACTGAACAGCTATATGTCTAGAGTTGTATAGGGTCTCTGCTTGAGCAGGGAGCTGGACTAGAAGACCTCCAAGGTCCCTTCCAGCTCTACTCTGATTTCAATTTCTGCTTTAACATCTCAGGCTGTTGAGATAGAATTGCCCCATTTTCTTTTTCCCTACAAACAGAGGAGGAATCAAGAACAGCTGAAACAGACTTGAGCAAATGGTGTGATTTACTGATTAAATACTTTGTGCATGTACCCTCCATGAATGATTTGGATAGAATTATAGAGGAAGGAAGCCTAAAATGATAAAGGATAAATCAATTGATACAAACTTTAAAAAGATAAATTATTCTGAGGCGTGAGCTTTCTGACTGAACCCAGAAACCCTCTGCTCTAATACATTATTTTCTTTCCTTCAGTTGTGTCTGATTCTTGGAGACTGCCTGAATGAGTTCCAGCAGTTTTCTTGGCAAGGTTTTTCAGAAGGGGTTTACCGTTCTCTGCTTCCTAGGGTTGAGAGAAAGTGGCTGGAGGTGGGATTCATAGCCAAGATGGTACTAGAACTCACGGTCTCCAGGTTTCCAGCCTGAGGCATTAATCATGACATGAAACTGGCTCTCATGTTATATTACTAATAAAAAGATAAGTTGAGGATTAGCTGTTTACTTTATTTAGGTATGTTTTTTTTTCCAATTTGTTATTACAGCCGAAGGCCAACACATAAATTAAACATTCAAATAAGACCAAATTAAACAGAACCAACACAAGAAGACATAGCAATATATTACCATAAATGATGTAATCAATGGGTGACCAAAGTCTGCCTAGCTTTACAGACAGTATAAAAAAAAACTAGCTAGCTTCAGAAAAACTGAATCATACTGACCTGACAATAAAAATACATTGACTATGGTCTAATGCTGGATAAAAACACATAATAAAATTGATTATAAAAGATTATTAAAAAGATCTAAAATGTTTATTTGTGTGTGTGTGTGTGTGTGTATGTGTGTGTGTGTGTGAAAAGAAGCAAGAATTGGCTTTAATTCATCTGTGGAGACAGTTGAGCTATCTGATTTGTTATGAAGAAAGAAAGAACCAGCCTTAATTTTTCACAGGACCACCCCTGCCAGTGATGTCCATCAAAGCCAACTGACACATTCCCTTATCATCAGAAATTTGGTAAACTGGGACTTTCACAAGTAGGGCACCTGGTTGTAAGTCAATGTGTCTGTTGATGGAATAGCTTGTGGAGTGCCAGAGTTTGATGAACTCATGTGTGTGGCGTGTGGTAGCATGGCCAATGATTTTAGTGTTGCTCCAATCAAATTGGTGTTGTTTGGTGTCAGTGTGGGTAGCGATTAAGCATTTGGAACTGTGGCATTTGACTGCCAGCCGGTGTTCATGGATCTTGTTTTTTAATTGACGTGATGTTTGTCCCACACAGAATTGATTGCAAGCATTACAGTTGAATTTGTAGATTACCTTGCTTCTTTCATCCTTCTATATCTTGTCTTTGGTTCTGGCTAATTCCTGGCAGAGTGTGGTTGTGGGTTTGTGAACTATTGCTAGGTATGTCTAGTCTAATGAAGAGAAAGATTGGGGTGACATGATAACTGTCTTTCAGTATTCAAAGGGATGTCACAGAGAAGAGGGGATTGACTTGTTCTCCAAAGGCTCTGAGGATAGGACAAGAAATAATAGGTGGACACTTGTTAAAGAGAAATCCAACTTAGAAGTAAGGAGAAATTTCCTGACACAAAGAAAAAATGATCAGTGGAGCAACTTGCTTCCAGAAATTGTAGGTGCTCCATTACTGGAGGTTTTCAAGAACAGAGTGGACAACTAGAAATAATAATAATAATAATAATAATAATAATAATAATAATAATAATAATAATAATAATAATAATAATAATAATAATAATAATAATAATAATAATAATAATAAAGTTGGAAGGGACCTTGGAGGTCATCTAGTCCAACCCCCTGCTCAGGCAGGTAACCCTATACCATTTCGGACAAATGGCTGTCCAGTTTCTTCTTAAAAACTTCCAGTGTTGGAGCATTCACCGCTTCTGGAGGCAGGTTGTTCCACTGATTAATTGTTCTAACTGTCAGGAAGTTTCTCCTTAGTTCTAGGTTGCTTCTCTCCTTGATTAGTTTCCACTTGTCCTGCCTTCAGGCACTTTGAAAAATAGCTTGACTCCCTCTTCTTTGTGGTAGCCCCTGAGATATTGGAACACTGTTATCATGTCCCCCATCGTTCCCCATTCTCTTCATTAAACTAGACATACCCATACTTGACAGCCATTTGGTGGTATAATATTCCTTGAGCAGGGGGTTGGACTAGAAGATCTTCAAGGTCTCTTGCAGCCCCATGATTTGATGTTCTATGCTTTTAGCCTTTATGTAAATAAGGAATTATATTCTGTTTTTCCAGGTGTCTGATTATCAGGACAGTGAATTTTCTTCCTGATGATGTGCATGACATTTAAGTTGCTACTGGAGAAGGAGACTAAACCCTAAAACAAAATCATCATTATGAAAAAGGAAGGAAATTTACCCTCATTAACCTTTGAATTGTTTTAGCAATAATAGAAATGTTTGCACAACACCCAGTGGCAGCATCCATTTAGCACTCAGACTTTCAACTTTGTAAATGCCGTGACCGCCACAGATTCTTGAATTTCACTTTGATTCTCTGCGTGACACTTACACCTAAACAGAACATTAGTTAGCCAGGTTCTTACTTCTCATTTCCCCCTTTTAAAAGAAAATGTGTATATTCCAGACAATTAGCTTTATTGTTTATATACATATTAAGCAAAAGGTGCAGCGTTCATTTTGCTCAACTGCCCAGTAAGAGGAAAGTTTATTGGTGCCTTCCAGCATTCTAATTAATGAACAGAAATAATTCTCATGATTGATTTGCACCTGACTGCCAATAATTCACAAGAAACAGTGGAACTTTCTTCTTCACATGCTCAATAGGAAATGTGCTGCTTCTCCTGCTTGAGCAGGGGGCTGGACTAGAAGATCTCCAAGGTCCCTTCCAGTTCTATTCTATTCTATTCTATTCTATTCCATATTCCATTCCTATTCTCTATTCCATTCCATTCCAATTCCATTCCAATTCCAATTCCAATTCCAATTCCAATTCCATTTCCAATTCCAATTCTATTCTATTCTGTTCTGTTCTGTTCTGTTCTGTTCTGTTCTGTTCTGTTCTGTTCTGTTCTGTTCTGTTCTGTTCTGTTCTATTCTATTCTATTCTATTCTATTGCATTGCATTCCATTCCATTCCATTCTAAATAAACAGTTCTGATTTCTTCTATACCTGTTGTATGCAACTTTAGCAGGTCTTTCTCCAGAAATGAAGTACCAGGAGAGAAATTGCTGTTAAGTAAGGTTAGCAAAATGCTGTTTTGATCCTAGGAGATTAAAGGTTCCCCTGGAAAGGCAAGATAATAAAATCTAATAAATAAAAACCTTCCTGTTACGTGTTGGAAAGATGCAATGACAAATATTTGCATTTTATAAATTCTGTGTGTCACCTTTAATCTATTTTGTGTAATAGATCTCCTCCCAGGAGAAGACCCCAATTCAAGTATTGATTTACTATATTTTAAAATATCATTTTTAAAGCAAAATCCAATACAGATAAGCAGTATTAATCAGTCTGAAGTCATAGAAATAATTAATAAAATTATGTATCTGAACTGTTCTGTGCATGAAAAGACTATTGATTTGCAAATCAGCTATACTTTTTGTAAATGATATAAACTTATAATTCAGTGTGATGCTTATAAATTCAGAATACAACCTAGAAATCAGTAATGGTAGGAATAAATCCAAAGAGCTGGTATAAATGAGGAATTGTAAAAACCTGGATATAAATTAGACCCATAAATATATTTTAGAATGCCAACCTATTCTTAATTTATAAACCCTTCTGAAAAGAAACCATGTCAGCTTTTCTTTTTAATGTTTTTAAGGAAACAACCAATTTCCATTTTCTAAAAGCAGAACATTTTTGATGTACATTTACACCGCAACAAAGGCATTTGGAATACCCAATGAGCTTGGTTTTCATGACTAATATCAATTGTAGTGCAAAGAGCCAGAAATTTAAATCAAACTTAGGAAAATATTTTATCTAGAACTAGGACCGCTATATTTAGGGGTTGGTACAACCTTTGCTATTTTTAATATATATATTTTAAAGAGACATTTGGTAAAAAGATAGTTTCAAAGATAGTTTTTAAGATCCAATATGTGGAAACAGAAGCAATATGATTTTTTCATCAATGATGTTTAGCTCTGAATTTTATACCATAGTTGTAGAAGAAGGACTGGCAGAACCTGAGGGTGGAGTCAAAAGAGAGATCAACTAAGAATCCCTACATAACCACAAGCGAAATAAGTCCAACCTTCTTTGAATTCTATTGACCCTTATTTATCTCCAAGCAGGTGCTAACCATTAGTTGAGAAGATTCCTGTGCACAGGCATGACTATCAATTAATCGGTTTAATTAGATCTTCATGTGTGGACCTAATCTTTTGTCCCTGACAATAGTAATACTAACAACGGAACAGTAGTGAGCATGGAAAAGAAACATCCAAGTCTGTTGTCTTTCTCACTCTACAATGTTAATAAGTATTTGGTTGGCATAATAGCTAAATGTCTTCCAAATTCTGGCTTATGAAATAAAAAAACTGTATGTATCTGACCTAACATTAAAGAATACTTGCATCCTAGACCTCCTTCAAATTCTTAAGGATTCCTTGAAGCATATTCTCATACATATGTGGTCAAAATTCATTTTTCAGAGTGCAGTAGAATTATTCACGAGGAAATATGGATCAGATTGCTTCTAATCTTTACAGCTTTCAAAAAAGAAGTAGGATGAGAAATAGTTACTATTTTCCAAAGTTTCTTCCCCAGAATCTGCCAATGACTTGGATACATTCATCGTCCCATTAAGCCCTAATATTGCTTACATGATAAATAAAACACAAAGGGTCTTTCAGACTAAACAATGGGAAGATGTTCCATCTTTACTATATTAGTGTAATTGTGGTAAGATTTGATCTTGAAAATGTCCAACTTCCACTCATCATAAGACTACAATCAATTATTACTAACACTTCAATGCATCCCTATGAAGATCTATTTTATAGGTATATTATATAATTACTGTATATGATATAATTCCTTAAGGGCCAAAGGATATTTGCTGTATAGTCTCTTCTCCTTCTGTTGCATAGTTTACACTGTATATTTTATTAGCACCAACGTTATTACAAACTTCTCAATGATCATTGGTCATGTCTGCAACATAATTGAATACAATTTTATTACCCGAGAAAGCAGATATAAATATTTAATTCACGTACACCACATGATGGGGAGAATTCTTAAAGCCAATAAATCTTTTTCATTGTTTTGCTCTTGAAACACCATGCCTTCTGTTTGGCATGGGAATATCTACTCTAAATCCCTTATGAAGTTCTAAAATCCTAGCAATTAATTTTGTTTCACCTTAAAAAAATGTACTTGCTCTTCCTTATTTTTTTAATGGATGTAATAAGTTAGTTGTAATGTAGATGTAGTGGTAAGCATCCATAGAACTCATACATGGCATAAAGCCTTATCCTTTTTAAACCAGGATTAGCCCAATGCTAAACCTAAATCATGATTTACAAAGCACAAAAGCTTAATTCATACATCACACTATGCTAAAACCAAAGAAAAAACAACGGTTTGTAATAATGAGAATATTCAGCTCTTAGAGCCATGTGCAATTCATGTTAATCATTCTTCAAAGCCCATATAAGATTTGATATTCGACTTCTATCAGTAAACCATGGTTAGGAGCTGCAGCAATGCTCGAATGTCCCTTTCTGTCAGTCTTCAGACTGATATATACACTCTGATTTCACAAAGCTTCATCTTCTGGTGGTAATGATTTAAGTTATGCATTAATGAAGAAAAAAATGATTGTGTTTGATATGCTAACAACCAACTTTTCTTTGGCAGATGGAGGCATCCGGAGAGATCTGGTCCCCACTGCTTTTGTTTATACGGCAAATTATTGTTTTGTACTCTAAGGGGACCCAAAAGAGGGAATTGGAAGAGAAGGCCAATCTAGAGAAAACTTCTTACCAAATTAACTGCTCTAATTTGTTTATGTTGAATTCATGTAGCTAGAGGAAGAGAAAAAGAGAGGCCTTTTTTTTTTCATTTCAGCCTTCTTGGGGGTGGGAGCTGTGTGTTTGTGTGTATGAAATTCTTGTAGAAGAGCTATATCAGTGGTGGCGAACCTTTTAGAGACCGAGTGCCCAAAACCCGCCTCGCCCCTGCCCTGCACTGCCTCTCCTGCCCGCAGGGCCACCCACCACCTCCACGGCCCGCCACAGCAGATTGCCCAGGTGGCCCAGCCGTGTCATGGCGACCATGCCCTGTCTGTGTCCCACAGCATCATCTGCACACAATGGGGGTGTGAGGGCAGAGTCTTGTGCTCGTTGCTCGGCTGCCATGTCCTTGGCTGCGCTGCTCTGCGCAGGCTGCGCCCTGGGTGACTCTCCTCCAGGGGGCTGCTGGTGAGGAGGGGGCCACAGGAGGAGGTGGGGCTGGGGCGATGGCATGCGTGCCCACAGAGAGGGCTCTGAGTGCCGCCTCTGGTACGCGTGCCATAGGTTTGCCACTACTGAGCTATATTGTAAGTCTGTGCATCTATGTATGTGGAGAGACTATCAAAGCTCTTTGCTACTCAGTTTTCAAGAAGCAAAATTCTTGCATCACCGCTGCAATAAAATGATAGCAATCCATAGCAAAGTAGGAATATGGCTACATGAAGCATACATGATAGGTTTGTATCTGTTCAACAGTGTTTTCTATCAAAGAACTTTGGGAAACATACTTACAAACATACTTACAAACAAACCTACAATAGGGTGCAAATCCTCTAATTCTAATCCCAGTCTCTACTCTCAGATAATCATTTGCTACAGTATAATATAATAAAAAATAAAAAAAGATGTTGAGACTCTGGAGAGTGCAGAGAAGAGCGACAAAGATGATTGGGGGACTGAATGCTAAAACATATGAAGAATGGTTGCAGGAATTGGGTATGTCCAGTCCCGCCAAAGAATTGAGGCCTTTGAACTATGATGCTGGAGAAGACTCCTGTGAGTCCCCTGGACTGCAAGATGATCAAACCGGTCAGTCCTGGAGGAGATCAACCCCGACTGCTCTTTAGAAGGCCAGATCCTGAAGTTGAAACTCAAGTACTTTGGCCACCTAATGAGAAGAAAGGATTCACTGGAGAAGAGCCTAATGCTGGGAAAGATTGAGGGCAATAGAAGAAGGGGACGACAGAGAATGAGGTGGCTTGATGGAGTCACTGAAGCAGCAGGCGTGAGCTTAAATTGATTCCAGAAGATGGTAGAGGACAGGAAGGCCTGGAGGAACGTTGTCCATGGGGTCACGATGGGTTAGACACGACTTCACAACTAACAACAACAACATATCTACAAATATACACTAGAAATAAAATGCATACACGTGGTGAAACAGCAAACTCTAATATATAGCAATTACAGCAGTCAAATGGACGAGAGAGAAAAACTCCAGGAAAAAAATTTCCCTTTTATACTCAGGCTCTTAAAGGGATACACACACCTGTTGAGTCATTCCTATATTGTATCATCCTATCATTGCATCATCCACATTACGTTCCATCTTTAGCTGTTAAATTATTATCCTGACAAACTGGAAACTACACGACTGTTATTTATTTTATTTTAATTTTTTTTTTTGCCAACATAGAATAACATACACCTCCTACTACAATGTCAATTCCTACCAGAATAGATGGTCGAAGTATTGATTTTTTTGCAACCATAGACTAATATCGATGTCCTCCTGCAATGTCAACCACTGCTGGCAGTCAATGCATTGTCTGTTCTTCTCATTTCCAATCCATTAACACAGAGGAATGCTTATATGCTGAAACTGAGCATGTTCTGGTTTTTGGAGTTTTTTTCCACTTTCCTTTTCCATGACCAATTAATCCATATATAGTGCATCCTTCATTAATACTCAATATCGGTGCTCAAAGTGTACCAGATGGCAAATCAGATTCAAGGTCATTTGAAAATGTGTTCTTTCGAAATCTTCCTGTCTGCTGCTGCATAATTGATCACATTTTATTTCTTCAGCTTCGGTCCTTCTAAGGAAGCAGAATGACTTAGAAAGCATAGACATATAGGAAAGAGATGGCTGAAAAAGAACCAGTGTATCCTTTGAGTTTTTTGTTTTTATTTTCTTTTTAATTAATTAATTTAATATTTTTAATTATTAATTTTTATTTTGTTTGTTTATTTTTACTTTATTATGTTATTTTTCAATGTATTATTTTTTTAATCTTTATTTATTATTTTTGTCAGATGGTAGATGTGTTTATCCCAAGCAATGTATAAATTGCTTACGAATGAAGGTAAATATAAACTTAGTTGTTCAAGTTGTAAGTTGTGTAGACTTAGTTACTGATGATTGACTCCCTACCTCTGCTGGAAGTTGGCTCTAAGCTTCCTCTACTCCGGGGGGTCTTCAAACTTGGCCCTTTTATGACTTGTGGACTTCAACTCCCAGAATTCCTCAGCCAGCGTGCCTGGCTGAGGAATTTTGGGAGTTGAAATCCACAAGTCATAAAAGGGCCAAGTTTGAAGACCTCTGCTCTACTCTGTCTGTGAAGTAATACTTTCTAATGTTACTTTTGAAATTACCTCTTGTCAGTTTGAGGTTATGCATCTGTGTTCTTGATTTCTGCTTAATATTGAAAATGCGTAAGAACATAGGTTGGATCCTTGGCCATCTAGTCTAGCAGTCTGTTCTCACAGTGGCCAACCAACAGCCAAGGAAGCCCACTATTCTCCCAGTGGAAGGTCTTCAGAGACAGCTCCACTGCCATCAAGGATAATAGACACTGATTCCCCAGGACTTCCATTAATTGGTTTAACATTTTTGAACCCATCCAAGCAGATGGACCACACAACATCTTAATGTCACTCTAGACCAGTGATGGCGAACCTTTTAGAGACCGAGTGCCCAAACCACAACCCAAAACCCACTTATTTATCACAAAGTGCCAGGGCTGCATTAGCATTGTGGTGTCCTCAGGGGGGGCATGGGGGCGTGACACACTGGGTGGCCGTGGCCCACTGGATGGGCATGGCTGCGGTTGTCATGGCAGACTGGGTGGGCATGGCTGGGGTGGGCATGGCCACCTTGATGTTGCTCATGGGGGGATGCCTGTGGGGGCCAGGCAGGGTTGGGGGAGATCCAGGGAGTCTCTGGCAGGTGGGGTGGTGGGCAGGAGGCCCAGCATAGATGGGGGGAGGCACGCAATCCTAGCTGGGACTGGGGGGTAATGGCACCAATGGGGATCTGGCTTTCCCTGCTCGGGGTGGCCTTTGGCTTGCTGTGTATGGGCGTGCTCTACCACCTCTACTTGAGCTTGCTAGCTGGCCGCTTTGCCTCCTTTGTGCTGGGTGGGGCTGCCGCTCCAGGCGGCAGCCTAATGGACCTGCGCAAGCTGCTGGCAGTGGCGGCACGTGTGCCCACAGAGAGGGCTCTGAGTGCCGTCTCTGGCACGCGTGCCAAAGGTTCACCACCACTGCTCTAGACCTAGAGAACGTCCACCTTAACTTGGTCTACTCTTTTCCAGTGGAGACCACAAAAGCCCACACAGCTTTGTAGAGATTTCAGCAGTGTATATTTTCAAGTGATCACAGAACAATAGGTTTCTTCCTCCTTCAACGCTGCTGCCCCCTCCCCATTTCACCAAACTAAAAAAAGAAGAAGAGCTAAGCTGTCTAAAATGAAAGATGATCAAATCCTCAGCAATGTATTTAGACAAGACTCAAAGAAATAGTTTTCTGTATCACTTTGGTACTGAGAGTGCAATTTTCCTGACATGAAAAAAGGTTTTACTGAACAGCCAGATGGTAAATAAACCACACTCCATCACTTAAGTTCATGCCGTGCATTACCTCGCATTTTTCATCAATTCCCACTTTAAACCTAACACAGTGAATTCAACAGCGAAATCGCATCTTTCTTCTGCACGCTATCAATCCAAGCCATGAATATTAATCTCTTTTGTATCTGCAGAAGTAATTACTTCTAATAAGCCAAAGAGTTTCTACTCAGTAAATAAAAACTAGGAGGCGGGGGAAGAGTATACAGATTCTCAGCCTATTGGCTAGAGTTCTTAACAATGTTGAAATCTGTCTTCTAAGTTTCCAAAAGTTAGCTTCTGTTACGGCAGAGCCCACAACTTTTCTCTTTCCTTCTTGGGCATCTTAACATAGCATCTATTTCGGTGGTATTTCTGAGCTTGTTGTTTCAAGGTGCCAAAGTTGCAAGTTTGAAACTTTCTGGTTGCACATCACGCCATTTGTGTATAAACTCCTGGCTGTTCCTGCTCCAATGTTCCTTCATGCATCTGCTTGTTGATATGCAAAAGTTGTATTTGTATAAATATATTTCTCTTTTTTCTTCTTCTCATTCTTGGAGATAATCTGGACCAGTCCCTGCAGTTTTCCTGGCAAGGTTTTTCAGATTTGGTTTGCCACTGCTTCCTTCCTAGGGCTGCAAGAGAGGGACTGGCCCAAGGTCTCCCAGCTGGCTTTGTGCCTAAGGTGGGACTAGAACTCATGGTCTCCTGGTTTCTAGCCTGATGATTTAACCATGACACCAATCTGCCTATCCCAACGTATCTGGAAGGTGCCAAAATAGTATGGCTGGTCCTTCCTTCCTTCCTTCCTTCCTTCCTTCCTTCCTTCCTTCCTTCCTTCCTTCCTTCCTTCCTTCCTTCTTCTCTCTATTTCTCTTCCCTCCATTTCCTTCCTTCCTTCCTTCCTTCTTTCCTTCTTCTCTCTATTTCTCTTCCCTCCATTTCCTTCTTTCCTTCTTTCCTTCCTTCCTTTCCTTCCTTCCTTCCTTCCTTCCTTCCT
>NW_015387375.1:378161-406076 GCF_001527695.2 Protobothrops mucrosquamatus | reverse complement strand
TTTCACAGTTTTTAGCCTGATGCTTTTTTTGTTTTAATCTTCTTTTACCTTGCATTAACTGGAACTGAGGGAAGTAGGGAGGCTGGGGTTTCTGAAGAGAGGAATGAACTCTGAAATATAGGATACTCGCCAAACCTTCCAAGCACTTTATCATTAATCTAAATGTCAGTCTTATGTTAATCTCAATTATCCAGATCCTTGCTGTTTTCTGAACTCGTTTTTGTTTTGTTTTTTCCCCCTGCTGCTATGGTGTTACCGATCCTCTTAACAAAATACCCGCAGGAAGGTAGCTCAGAGAACATCAAAAATTCCATAATTCAACTCTGAATTGTATATATTCTTCACTATGGGAATCTGAGCAATGTCTTCTGCTTGGCAGGATATTTGTCAAACATTTTTCTCTGTTAAATAAAAGGGGAATGGTTTAAAACAGACATGTCAAACACATGGCCCGGGGGCCAGATGCGGTCCGCGAAGTGGTTTCATGTGGCCCGCAAAGCCATCCTGGAAACAGTGAGGGAACGGCCCCCTCTGCCTTGGCCCTGGCCCAGGCCGGCCAGGAGGGAGCCAATGTACAATTATGTGGTGGCCATCTATGCTGAAATGCATTCAGTCTTAGCTCGCATGGCCTGAGAGGAATAGTGAGGCTCCTCCAGTGGACCAAGCCTTGGTACTTGCCCCAGTCCTACCCCCTTCTGCCAGAGACCTTCAGATCTGTTCCACTCCTGCCCAGGCCCCCACAGGCACCCTTGACACGGATGGTATAGACCTGGCCACACCCACCCATTAGGCCACACCCACTCCATCTATGCCCACCCAGTAGACCGCATCCACCCTGGCCACACCTACCCAGCCCCCTGAGGGCAATCACAATGCTGATGCGGCTCTCAATGAAATTGAGTTTGACACCCCTGGTTTAAAAGGATGGATAATTCTTCAGTACATCAATAACAGGGATATAATGACCATATTTTAAGACTCTTTGCTTAATTACTTGCTTACTAGTACAGGATCCAGGAGGATATATATACAAAAAAATAATGTTGAAACGCTGGAAAGTGTGTAGAGAAGAGCAATAAGAATGAATAGGGGTCTGGAAGCTAAAACATATAAGAACAGCTGCAGGAACTGGGTATGTCTAGTTTAGTGAAGAAAAAAGAGGTCTGGGGTGGCATGACAACAGTATTCCAATATTTGAGGGGCTCCTACAATGATGATGAGGTCAAACTATTTCTGAAAGCACCAAAAGGCAAGACAAGAAACAATGGTTGGAAACTAACCAAGGAGAGAAGAAACCTAGAACAAAGCTGAAATTTCCTAACGGTGAGAGCAATTAACCAATGGAATAGCATGCCTTCAGACATTGTGGGTGCTCCATCACTGGAGACTTTTAAAAAGAGTCTGGAGAACCATTTATCTGAAATAGTATAGACTCTCCTTCTTGAGCAGGGGGTTGGACTAGAAGACCTCCAAGGTCCCTTCAAACTCTATTTTCTATGTTTTATATTCTATGTTCTGTTTGTGGAGGTCATGGGTAGCAGTGTAAGTTTGCAAGTGTTTGCGTTTGCACCAAACTAAGTTTCATGATTCAGGTCTATGGGAACTTGTGAACTGGTGCCAATGCATGAATGTCTAAGCAAAGAAAACATAAAAATAAACCCAGCTATGGAAAACATTTTGCACCAAATATGTGATGACCTTTGTTTTTGTTGGAGATAATAAAAGAGGCTACAGGATCACACCGCTGGTTTAGAATGGAATAGAATAACAGAATTGAAAGGGACCTTGGAGATCTTCTACTCCAACCCCCTGCTCAGATAGGAAACCATATACCAGTTCAGACAAATGCCTGTCTAGTCTCTTCTTAAAAACCTACAGGGATGGAACACCTACAACTTCTGAAGGCAAATCATTCCACTGATTAATTGTTCTCACTGTCATGAAATTTCTACTTAGTTCTAGATTGCTTCTGTCCTTGATTAGTTTCTATCCATTGTTTCAGGTACTTTGGAGAATAGCTTAACTCTCACTTCTTTGTGGCAACCCCTGAGATATTGGAACACTGCTAGCATGTTACCCCTAGTCCTTCTTTTCATTAGACTAGACATACCCAATTCCAGCAACCGTTCTTTGTATGTTTTAGCCTCCAGTCCCCTGATCATCTTCGTTACTGTTCTTTCCCCTATCTAAGTCTCAACATCTTTTTTTATATCAAAACTGGATGCAGTATTCCAAATGTGGCCTTACCAAGGCAGTATAAAGTGGTATTAATACTTCACGTGATCTTGATTCTATCCCTCTATTAATGCAGCCTAGAACTGTGTCGACTTTTTTAGGTTTTAGGGCAAAGGTTTGTTTGCAATCTGAACCAACACAATTAAAACTTGTGAATGATCATTTAACTATAGACTTTGTCCTGTTGTGGAGAATATTCTTCCCTGTTTCATTTCCCATTAATGTCTAACCTTGTCTACTGCTGAACTAAAAGAAATAAAAGGTTAGCTTTTGCAATTTTTTTAGGTTACATGCTAACCAACTAAAGCAGGGTTTGAAACCATTAACCTAATTTCACAACCTCTGTGCCAGAGAACTGGTAAGACTGACCAGGCTTTTTCCCGCAATTCAATGAGTAGGGGAAGACTATTGAATAGGAAAGAGAATGAGATGAAGCACTGAAAATATGTTTTTAGAAAACAAAATAAGAAAACAGATATCTCTGCTTTTTTTTTTGCAGTTCTGCTTACTACAGAGGAAGTGTGACCCTTAAGACAATTAAAGTGCCCATTTTTTATAAAAAAAATCAGTACATGCATAAGCATATATTCTTGGATCCTCAACAACATAATAATATTCTGCAAATACTGAGACTGAGTAACTGATTTCAGAGCTTCTGGGAGGCGTGGTTTAGTAGAATAAGAGAGAAAAAAATCAACCAAACCAGCAGTTTTGTCCAGCCAAAACACAAAGAAAACTTCAAACTAACCTGCAAACATATGAAAATGTTTCATGTAATCATGTCGTTGTTATGCAACCACTTAAACTGATCAGTAACAGATGTGCACAGTAGAAATAATGAACTTCAAAGTTGGTGGGGAAAAGAGAAACTCGATAGAACCAGGTCTATTGAGAAAGTAAAAAAATAATGAAGAGTAACAAGGGTGCTTAATAGCACACTGGGAAATCCAAAGTCAGACTAAAAAGTTCAGTTCAAGCTGGAGTTAAGGTGTAAGTCAACATCTGAGACCAAAGTCACTGAGAGACAGGGACCAAGCTTCCACTAAACAACAGTAAATCAGAACCACAGGACAGTCTAAAGCTGCCAATCTTGTTTTCTATAGGAGATGCAGTAGTGCAGCAGATTAATGACACTGGAACTGCTGGCCAGAAATAATTTGTTCAAGTCCAGCTCTGCAAGAAGGAGTGAGCTCCCGTCACTTGTTCCCTGGCTCCTGCTCACCCAGCTGTTTGAAAGCATGCAATATTGTGAGTAGATAAATGGTACCACTTCAGTGGGGGGAAAAATCTAGCTGCGTTCATGTGGGCAGAGAGCCAAAGCTGCCGCTGGACATGGCCGGACACGAGACATCGCAACACAAAGCGAGGCGAGGCAAGACTGACAGAGGAGCCCGGAAGAGCTGGCAACCTGACTGATGCTAGTTAGCTGGTGTAAGCTGGTCCACCCCCTGCGGTGCACCGAGGATAGGCACGGAAGTGCTGAACACAATGAAGTAGCAATCTAGGCTGCATTGTGTCTAGCTTTTGTAGATTTTCCCGACATTGTATGCCACATTTTTTTCCCACTGAAGTGGTACCATTTATCTGCTCACAATATTGCATGCTAAATAAAAAGTTTTCTATTATTTTCTGGCCAAGCCATAGCACCTGGGATTTTATGTATATTTCTTATTGCCCTTAATACCATCCTAATAACGTCTTTATTTGTAGTTTGTGGCTTGAATCCCAAAATATTTATCTCCCTTAAAGTTTGAGTTGGGCTAACCTACCAACACAGATAAATAACCATCTGCCTCATAGTAGTGTAAGGCTAGATATGAACATCACAAGTTCTCTAGCCTGTGTTTTTAAGATAACCAACATGGTAATTCATTCTCACTTTCTAATGAGGATAACTTTCTAAAGAAACCATGTCTCTAGTTTTAAGAGTGAGGCTCTTGCTTGCACAATACATTATCCCATATTTTACTTAATCTTTGATTAGCCTCAATGAGTTGTCAAAACACACCAGAACCATAAAATGTCCACATTGTCCATTTCAGAATGAGCCAAAACCCACGCCATCAATTTCTTTAGTCTGGTGGTATTGTGTGAACCCAGCTC
Organism: Protobothrops mucrosquamatus; assembly: GCF_001527695.2. Classification (NCBI taxonomy): domain Eukaryota; kingdom Metazoa; phylum Chordata; class Lepidosauria; order Squamata; family Viperidae; genus Protobothrops; species Protobothrops mucrosquamatus. The sequence goes on along the minus strand of NW_015387375.1, from coordinate 401,738 downwards.
ATAAGAAAGAGCTATCTAAAATTCTCACAGCCAAGAAAATCTCTGCATATACGCACACATAGGGTGTGAAAAATCAGGACTACACGTTAAGTTCCATTAAACTGATGATTCATTAATCATGCCTATACACAAGAATCCATTTACTTTTCCAACATGTTGGAAATGTAAACATACGTCAGGTACTTATTATCATGTATGGTGGACAGGTGTTAAAGCAAAGAGGTACTGGAAAAAATACATACTTGGCTAGAAAAGATGTAGATTTTAAACCTGAACTTTTTTTTAATTAGGTATTATGCCAGAAAAGATTGATAAACAAAGTATATATTTGACTTTACATGTGATAACAGCTGCAAGAATCATATTTGCACAATATTGGAAAAAGGAAGAAATACCATCAGAGGAAGAAATAATTTTAAAAAATACTAAAATGTGCGGAAATGGACAGACTTACTATGAGGTTGAAAGAAAAAGAAGAAACAGAATACTATCAGACTTGGGACTTGTTTTATCAATGGCAAGAGAAAAGAATAAAGGATTAGGAATTAGATTTGTATTAGTGAATGATAAACTCAGACAACACGTTGTTGAATAAGTACTATTGAATTGTATGAAAAAAATTAATAAAAATTAAAATCTACTAATGGTCAACATTAAATTAGAACTAGATAAGAGTTAATGGAATTCAAAAGGAATTAGACTGCTTGTGGGAACGTAACAATTCTAGGCTCATCCTTCTCTTGACTCCACCCCCAAGCTATGTTTGTCCTCCTATAGGTTTGTTTGCTTTCATATGAGCTAGGGGGAGAGGAAGGAAGAATTGGTAAAATAATTCTTTATTTATTTGGTTTTGTATCCTCCCTTTTGGTTTCTTTCAATGTAAAGGGAGACTCATGTTGACCATTCAACTAGTAATAAACATCAAGGCAAGAGCTAGCAATATACCACCAAATTCAAATGGACACAAGAAGCTTCAGTATCGCTCTATTTTAATATTCTGGATGCTGCTTCTGAAAACATAACATCAGTCATGTCTATCCAAAAGGAATAACCTAGAAGCCACAAATGTTATTGACATATCTTAGTAAACCAAAGCCAAACCAATTATAAATTGGATTAGGATAATTTGTGAATCCAAGCTTTGAAACCTGAATGAGAAGTTCTGGGTCACCAGGGAAGAAGTAATCAGTTAAAATATGTGAAGCAACCTGAACCCATCTAGATAGAGAACAGGCTGCCAACAAAATCAGACCTTCAGAATTTGCCACAATTTTACTAGCTGTCAACCCCTTCTAACAACTCTCAGAATGGAACTGAACACGCCATCTTTACAAAGGTTTGAATCTGTGAAACAATTATTGCTGGATTTTAGTAAAGGAGTTCACAAACCATTTCTTAAACTTTATCCTAAGACAACAAATTAAATTGGTTTTTTTTTTAGAAGAATATATTCAATATTCCTTGCATGAGCGTTGGTTCTGCTGGCTTCAGCCTGATTTATTTCATAGATTTATATTTATTTATTATTAAAGTTCTATGCCTCCCATTTCACCCAGGCAACGCTAGGCAGCTTACAATTAAGCAACTGCAATAAAAATTAAAATTTAATTGTAACTATAATTAACATAAGGGGCACGGTGGCTCAGGAGTTTAAAAGATGCCGGAGAAGTTCTACATTCCAGGGGTTTGAGTCCTACCACGTGTGATGGAGTGAGCTCCCCTCCCTCACCTAGCACTTTGAAAGCATGCAAATGCAAATAGATAAATAGGTACCACTTTGGTGGGAGGGTAGCAGCACCCCGTGACATCATGTTGGTCACATGAGCACAGAAACATCTTTGGACAGCGCTGGCTCAATGGCTTAAGGCAGTGGTGGTGAACCTATGGCACGCGTGCCAGAGGTGGCACTCGGAGCCCTCTCTGTGGGCATGCATGCCATTGCCCCAGCCCCGCCTCCCCCCATAGCCCCCTCCTCACCAGCAGCCTGCCTGGAGGAGAGGCCCCCCAGGCACAGCCCACACGGAGCAGCGCAGCCAAGCACATGGCAGCCAGGCAGCAGGGGCAAGACTCCGCCCTCACACCCCATCACATGCAGATGATGCTGCGGGGTATGGGCAGAGGGCGTGGCCGCCATGGTGCTGCAAAGCTGCCTGGGTGATCTGTGGTGAGAGGCCCAGGGGGTGGGTGGAGCAGGGGGCGGAGCCAGGGGCAGAGCGATGGCGGGCCGGTTTTGGGGCACTCGGTCTCTAAAAGGTTCGTCATCACTGGCTTAAGGAAATGGAGATGACCACGTCCCCCTAAAGTTGGTTATGACTACTGGAGTAAAACCTGCGGGGAGTTCTTTATCTTTTACAATCAAATTACCACAGAAAACATACATTTAAAATTCAGATAAAATTTAATCCACATATTACTCTGCAATAGCTCAGAAGCTACTCTTCCACCAAACACGAGGCATTCAATTTCTTTCTGCCAAGTTGGACAGGACCTACAGCTCCTTATTTATTTGTTTGTTTGTTTGTTTGTTTGTTTGTTTGTTTATGCATTCATTCATTCATTCATTCATTCATTTTCCTTATGGAGAGCGTCTGTGCATGGGTCTCTTCTTTAAACATTGGACCAGGGTTGATCCTGGCAGGGTTACAACTCTGATAGTAAGCATTTTCCTTGCTAGGGCTACGGTGGCATCTGGCTCTGTTCAAAGCCATCATCTTAATTGTGACTTCTAAGCATTTAAGAAGGCTGTGACAGACTTGTGCAAGCTCAGACATTATAAGGAGAAAGCCGTTCGCCCTAAAGAGAAGGCTCTGCTTTCCTTGTATATCCCACAGCTATAATTACCAGTGTCACGGCTGCAGGTATATTATCAAAGTATTATAATTTATTTAACCCACATTCATGAGTTAAGCTGCTAGCTGTGAAACAGGTGGTAGTGAACTGATTATTTTTTCTCCTTCTTTACATTATTCAAAGTAATTTGAAGAGGCTTTGATGCTTGTGGCAAAGAAACATTGTATTCTGCCTCTGGTAAACTAGATTTTTGGAGTGCGTGGGGGGGGGGATATTGAGTTATTCCAAAGCTTGCAAAATCTGAAAGACTTGGAAGAAAATAGAACAAATTAAATATGTTTGAAAGCAGAACTACTCTCAACCCACTTTCAAGTCTTAAAGAAGTCACTGTTTAGTGTATTATCTCAGCAGCAACGCAACTACCATATTATAATAACTGGCTGCAGTTGTTTCTCTCTAATGTTTCCACTGCCAAAACCTCTCTTTTTAAATAGACATCGGCCTTGGTATCACGACTTGTTTACCTGCGCCAATAGGTAAGGGACCCAGAGTGTTGTGAGACTATCCAGAAGGAATTCATTCATTCATTCATTCATTCATTCATTCATTCATTCATTCATTCATTCACCCATTCATTCATTCATTCATTCATTCACCCATTCATTCATTCATTCATTCATTCATTCCGCCCAGCTCTTACAAACTCTGGGCAACTCACAACAATAGAGTCACATAAAAACAACAAAATACAAAAATACTAGCCAAAACAATAAGGGAAATAATGACAAGATGGTAATCCAAAAAACAAAGCAAACAGGAAACACCACATCCCATCCTCTCTTCTTCACAGCCTGGCTTTTAAGGCCTTCTGGAACATTCTTAGCATGTCACCTCATCCCAAAGGGCAGGTGACAGAAGGTGTGCATTCTGAATTGCAAAAGTTCACACTGCTTAATCGAGGAGACCTGGGATGCTTCTGTTTGTTATATCATATGGTTCACTTGGTCAACAAGCAACTCTACCCAAGAGTTAATCCTAAAACAACAGCCCTGGTTATGCTTAAACATTGAATCATAGAGTTGGAAGGGCCCTTGGGGGGTCTTCTAACCCAACCCCTTTCCCAAGGCAGGAGTCCTTATCCTGGACAAATGGTTGTTCAATCTTTTCTTAAAAACCTCCAGGAATGGAGCACTCACAACTGTAGAAAGCAAGGTGTTTCACTGATTAATCATTCTGACTGTTGGGAAATTTCTCCTTAGTTCCAGGTTGGATCAACCTCTGACAAGTTTCCATCCATAGCTTCTTGTTCTGCTCTCAAGTGCTTTGGAGAATAAATTGACCCCCCCCCCTCTTCCTTCAAGTGTTGGAAGATGGTTATTGTGTTTCCCCTAAGCCTGTTGGTTAGCCAAAACACATTTAGTTCCCTTAGTCATTACAACATAGATCCACAGAGCTGGAAAGGACCTCAGAGTTTTTCTAAGTCAACCCTCTGCTCAAGACAAGAACCTTATACAATCCCGGACAAATGGTTGTCAAGTCTATATTTTTTTAAAAAAACTCCAGCTATAGAGTAGCCACAACTGAGGGAGGCAAGCTATTCCATTGATTAATTGTTCTCACTGTCATAATTGACAGAATTTAGCCTCATCCTCCCAGCTGTTATGAGAGTAACAAAATCCAGTCAGCTGATCTTTTTTTTTCTTTTTTTCTTTTTGGTCTATTTAGTTCACCAAGAATAAAAGCTGGAGACAAAGAATTTCTGAAGAAGCAACCCTGGAAAAGAACTTACTGACAAATTCTGCAAGCCCAGACGACATTTCCTGAAAACACGCTGGCTCCAGTGACAGATTCACATCTACAGCTTCCTGGCAGATCAGTGGGAAAGGAGGTAGGGATGCTTGAAACTTGCCAGACTTCTTCTAAAAAAAGGTGGGTTGGAACCTTGTGTTCCTAAAAAGGGCATTTTTAACTCAATTACCATGAACGTATGATCCCAAGACTACCTATAAGGAGATTTGATGACATTAATTGTTTAAGTGGCTGCCCTTTTACCAGAAACTCTTAAAGACTTTCATGCTCTTAAACACTTAAGCAATTTCTTCTTAGGTTATTAATGTACACAGAGAGGCATTCTGTGTAAATGTACTTCAATAAACCTTAAACTGTACAACCAAAGATAATCTACAATATTCAAGTGAGGGGAACAGATTTCCATACATGTGATACCATGCAGGATATTTATTTTAATTTGCAGAAATCCCATTAAAGTAGATTGATCAAAACGCTGTCTTTATTTGTCTAATTCAGGGGTGGGCCATTCTGACACTTTTAGGACCTATGGATTTCAACTCCCAGAATTCCCCATGCTGGCTCAGGAATTCTGGGAGTTGAAGTCCACAGTCGTAAAGGGGCCATAGTTGCCCACCTTTGGGCTAATATACATAGCCACCAATTTCACAAAAAACGTGGCTCTGGGTTTCTTAGAGCAAAACCAGATCGACTCCCTATGTCTCACCATGCTAAGAGGCTAAACCTGAGTCTAAAGTACTAACACTCTTTTTTTTAATAAGAATATGAGAATTATTACAATTATTTTAAATTGAAACATCACCGAGAATAATTAAAATGGCTCTGTGAGAAACCATTTCTTATAAATGGATATTTGTTCTAGACCACTGATCAGTGCAGCGCACAGATAATTGATACTACCTATGTTGTGGAGGAAACAATTTCTGACACCGAATAAAAGAACGCTTCCTAAGAAAAAGACAGATTACTTTCAAAGAGAAATGAGAACTGCACTGTTTACATCAGAGGTCCCCAATCTTTTGGGCACCAGGGATCGGTTCCGTGGAGAAAGGTTTTTCCACAGACCGGAGAGCGCATAGTTTGTGTGCTGCCTGCATCCCACACTTTGCTTGTTTATGTGGACCAGTTGCTGGTATGCTGCGGCCCGGTACCAGTCCACAGACCAGGAGTTGGGGACCCCTGGTCTACATAGATAGAAACCTTTCAAAAATACCACATTATCCAGAAACATAGCACTGTTTGTTTTCATTAAATTCCCCTTCAGCTACAGGTTTTCTCAGTCTCAGAAATATATATGCATGTATGCATGCATGCATGCATTTATAGGCCACCCATCTTGCCTGTGTAAAGTTGGAGTTCAGTGGGATGACACACAACAATTGTGCTTTGGCAAGGCTGCAACTACTAGTAGTATTGGTAGTGCTGTTGGTGCTGGGACACATATACATAAAATGACAGAAATATGGAGTGGGAAAATGCCAAGAGGTAAAATGGGGGAATACACACACACACACACACACACACATACAAATTGAGTGTTCCATATTTTCACTTTTGGAAAGATTACAGGATCAGGAGAAGTTAAAACAAACTTTTCTTGTTTTAACATCTTCTCTTTGACTTTTTCAAAACTCCTCCATCCTTGCAAGTAGGACTTAGTTTTTACTTCTCAGTTATGCAAGAGGGTCACTAAAATGTCTGACTCCTTTTTTGATTGCAGTGGGATGGGGTCAGGTGGGGTTTTAGAATAGAACAGAATAAAGCTGGAAAGGACCTTGGAGGTCTTCTAGTCCAGCCCCCTACTCAAGTAAAGTAAAAGTCTTTTCCCATCTCCCACTCATGAGCTGTGCTAAAACATGTTTTTGAAAATTCAAGAGGGTAGATTTTTGCAGTACTGGATCCAAACACAAACCCCTCTACTAAGCTATGGTTATGTTACCATATGCAAAATATAAATGAGAGAATATTTCAGCTGCATACTGTACATTTAATTTAGGGACACTATTGGCTTCAGACACTCATCAATCATTTCAAGTTGGAAGTTAACTAAATTCAATTCATGAGAATTTCTAATAGAATTGCTGCCACCCCTTAGTCTTGGGTCATACCTTTGCAAGCACCCCTGTGTGACTTTCTACATTTTGCTGCATCGGGGCCAATTAATTGAATTAAAGAACAATTGAAGAACAATTAATCAATGGAACTATGACCAGCAGAAAAAAAATTCCAAGGAGATTTAGAGGAATCCTCCTGCATGAAAGAGGGGAAAGCATTCAAGGAGAAAGCAAAAGAGTTGCATGGAGAAAGTGATAGAGAAATGTGAAATTACAACATAAAAAGACATACAGAGTCACAGAATCATAGTGCTGATATGGTCCTTGGAGGTCTTCTAGTCCAGCTCCCTGCCTTATACAAATGGTTTACACAAATGGTTGTCCAGTCTATTCTTGAAAACCTCCAGTGATGGAGCATCCACAACTCTAGGAGGCAAAATACTCCATGGATTAATTGTTCTTCCATTGTTCTTTAATTGAATTGTTTAATTGAATGATATATCATTCCAAACATCTATTGAAGAAGAAATAACAAATGCTTTTCATTTAGATTCCAAATATCTTTATTTCTATCAGTTTACAGCAGTTACTCATTCTCAGACTTTGCTATCGATAGCCTCATATCTATACATATCTATAGATATCTATACCTAGGCTTGACTAGATTGCCCAGTCCCAAACCATTCCTTGCCATTGCCAAATACACATGTCCATGAAAGGTCAGGGGTCAGGCTGGACTGAGGAAACTAAAATAAGAAGTTCTAAACCCAATATGTGGGCACCTAAGTTTGCAATATAAAAGTGCTATCCAGAAGACTATTGAGTTTGCTTTTGCTATCAGCAAAATGAATAATTTATTGTTGTTGTTGTTTTTGTATATGCTAGAAACTTTTGGCCAAGCTCTTGCAGAATCCAGATTGCTCTCCAAATATATATTTCATTATATTCTTTGTGGCATGGAGTTTGTGTACACACAAAGACACACACACACACACAAACATTAGGATGAAAGAAAAGTTGTTTCCATTTTTGTTTGGCTTTATATACTGCAAGCAGAATCTTCATCAGTAAATTTCATTTCAGAGAATTAAATCACGAGAGGCTAAAACTTCCTTGATCGGAATGTATTTAGTGAGGTATTTCAGATTCGATATCTGAATAAACTGGCTCTCTCTCTCCCCAAAACATATTGATTTTTGGAAACTTGAACAACAACTTCAATCTTCAAGAAACACTGATTTATGATCCGCTCGCTATATTGAAACCACTTTTTCCCCCAACTTCCTTTCAACAGTGGAGAAATACATGTTGAGATTAACCCATCTGCAATTTATCTTTAAACATATGTCTGGTATCACTACCAATACAAGAGAATAATGAAAAAAAATCAAAAAATCAGTTAAGATTCAGTGTTTTGCAACTCCACTTTTCTTGTACTCAAAAGCTGATTGATTTGCAGGAGAATTTCAAATGTAAAGCCACAATATCTATACCACAATAACTTTAAAGGTGCATTTTAAAAATTAAAATGTGGAGGAAGAGGTATTCTGCCTCCCAAATTATATTGACCACTGCATAAAGTGAAAAAAAAATATTAAATACCATGCATGTCAAATCAGAATACCAATAAATTCTGGGCTAGGGTCACACACTCTATACTGCACTGGTGAAGCACACTTGGAATACTGAGTCAAGTTCTGGTCACTACAATAAAAAAAAGAGATGCTGAGCTCCTAGAAAGAATGCTGAGAAGAACAACAAAGGTGATAAGGGGTCTGGAGGCTAAACCGTTGGATAAACGATTGAAGGAACTAAGAATGTTTAGACTAAAGGAGGGAAGGCTCAGGGGAGAAATGACAGCCATCTTCTGATACTTGAAAAACTGTCACAAGGAAGCACCCAAGGGCAGGATAAGAAGCAGTGGGTGGAAGATCATCGGAGGGAGACCCAATCAAGAAATAAGCAATAGTACTTAGACTTATCTACCGCTTCACTGTGCTTTACACCCTCTCTAAGCAGTTTACAGAGTCAGCCTATTGCCCCCCAACAATCTGAGTCCTCATTTTACTGACCTCGGAAGGATGGAAGGCTGAGTCAACCTTGAGTGAGATTTGAACTGCTGAACTGCTTGCAGCCGGCAGTCAGCAGAATTAGCCTGCAGTACTGCATTCTAACCACTGCACCACCATGCCTCATATCAGGAGGAATTTCCAGATAGTGAGAACAATTAATCAATTAGTGCCAGATAAGAGTCAATGGAGTTCAAGGAAGACTGGACTTGAGTCTCTTACAGGGCTGCAATGATTCCGAATTGATGATGTGTTTGATCCTTCCCTCTTAGGCTCATCTCCTACAGTGTGAAGAATCTGGATCATGCATCACATTCCAGTTAAAGTGATTTATTGTGCTAGATAAGAATCAAGAGAATTTGAGAGGATCTGAATTTGGACTGTTTGTGGAGAACCCATTCTTTTCCTAGGGGGGGGGGAATCTATTCTAATTCTATCCATTTCTTTCTGTGGGTTCTGCCATTGTCCTGACGGGGAGGGGGAAGGTTCTCTGACATATTTTTCTGCTTTGCTACAATGGATCCCTTCTGCTGTTTTCTTCACACTTACTCTTTGAAGTGTCTCTCCCTTGATGTCAACCTGGGGTGAGAAAGGAATGTGCCTCCGGCCATCTGGCTTACCTCTTGCTGCGGAAGGGAAGATGCGAAGACCTAACAACATCTTCACAAGCATGGGAACAAACTCCGTTATCAACTCTGTTCCCACAGTGGACTTAACACCTGGGAATTGGCCCATTTAAACTGACCAGATGAGCTATTGGGGTGGGGTTTGCTGGGGATTCTTTTAACCTATTGATCTGAGTTGGAAACCCTCAGATCCTGCCTTCTATGCCTGTTGTCAGCTTCTCCTAATAAAAGTTCCTTTGGGAATGAAACTGTTCCAAGAGTTCTGCTTTCTTGGGATGAGGTTTTGAAGTGGGCCCTGACAAACGTAAGGACTCCAGGCTGATTCCTTTCTTGACTCTTCCCCCAGGCTCTACCTCTCCTTCTCCTACGGTTGCTGGCATCAGGTGGCTAAGACCATTTGCCAATGTTCATCTTAAAAATACATATTTGAGTTTTCAAAGGTAGTTATTAAATCAAAACATCGATGAGCAAATATTCTTGACTGATTAGATTACCACTCAGGCAGGGGGAAAAAAAAGTTCCATTGTCCTCCCATGACCTCATTAAACCAGCATTGAAAAGTTAACAGAAACCTCATTCTCATACTCTCAATTAATCATATCAGTAGCAACTTCATAATTAATTAGCTCCTCTGAAAATGTCCCAGTTTTTTTCTGCCACTAAAGCAAATGTTCATTACACAGACTAGAGGATCCTCTCTGCTTGGCAGAAATTTCAGCTTCTGGCTTTAAACTTAAAAAAAAAAAAAAAAACAGGATCAATGAAGAACTTTTGGTTGTAGCCTGGTCAAGCTAAAAATTCAAGATCTTTAATATCAAATGGAATTAGAATAAAGGGAAGATGGGCATCTAAACAATCATAGAATCATAGGACTGAAAGGGACCCTGAAGATCTTCTAGTCCAACCTTCTGCTCAAGGCAGGAGAAATTATACCAACCTGGACAAAAAAAAAAAAACTCCACTGATGGAGCACTCATGTCTACTGAAGGCAAGTTGTTCCACTGATTGATTGTTCTCACTGCCGGGAAATTCCTGCTTAGTTCCAGGTTGAATTTCCCTCTAAGGAGCTTCCACACATTGGTTCTTATCCTACCTTCAGATTCTTTGGAGAAATAATCCATTCAGAGAGCAGTAGGCCATGAAGAAATCAAATATTTGGAGGGTGCAGAGTTATGAATAAGACCTGAGAAGGATGGTGTGTGTGTGTGTGTGTGTGTGTGTGTGTGTGTGTGTGTGTGTGTGTGTGTGTATGAAAATGGGGTAAGGAGGGAGACAGAGAAACAGACATATTTCATACTTCTCAAAAGTGGATTTCCAATCTGAACATCATTTTGTCTGTTGGCTTAAAAATGAATCTTTAATACAAATTGCCACATCCAGACCTCCACAGTAATGACCTGTTTGATGTATATTGCATCTTTCTATATTAATTACATCATTAATAATGCTTCCTTGAAGCCTGCTCTGTTAATAATATAAGAATACCAAGAGATGCATTTCCATCTCCTTTCCCAACTGAAAACCATATCCGGGGAAGAAAGAATTGCACGTCTAACTAGGAGAGGTTTCAGTCGTGCCCCACTTTTTTTCAGCCTTGTGACCCAAAGGAAGAGGGAAAACAGTCCGAATGAAAGCAGTTGCAATACAGCTCAAGGTGTTTTAGACAATCTAATAGCAGACAAAAGGAAGGGGTTTGCAGGATGGCGTAAGGAACCATGGAGCAGTTGGTAAATTATTAAGATAGGATAAAAATCTAAGAAATAAATAAAATATACGTGTTGTGTTCTCAGTACTTTCTGAGGATGGTTGTTTTCTTGCAGATGGTTCATCATCATCATCGTCATCGTCATCGTTATTGTTGTTGTTGTTGTTGTTGTTGTTGTTGTTGTTATTATTATTATTATTATTATTATTATTATTATTATTATTATTATTATTATTATTATTATTATTATTATTATTATTTTACATTTATATGCTGCCCATCTTCCCTGTAAGGCAACTCTGGGTGGCTTACAGATCATAAAATGATTTTTAAAAAGCAATTAAGATATTAAAAGTATGCAAATTAAAATTGTAAATTATACAAAAAACCAGGACCAAGAGACTATCAAGCCAGACACCATTTAAAATAGGCAGTCAAAATCCTAGGAAGGAACCAAACATCCTAAAGCATAACCCCTCCAGCAGCCAATGCAGCGATAAGCAGGACACAACACCAGATNGACCCCAAGAGGGAGGGCCTTCTCTGTGGGAGCTCCCACCCTCTGGAATGAACTGCCCCCAGAGATCAGGGTTATCCCTGATCTCCCTTCCTTTCGCCGCGCCCTCAAGACTTGGTTATTCCAGCTTGCAGGACTGGCCTAGGGTAATTTTTAGGGGGGTTTTAATTATATTTTAAAATTCGACAAATATTTAAATATTTCTTTTAATTAATTTTAAATTTGTATTGTTTTGTATGTATTTTAAATAGATTGTCAGCCGCCCTGAGTCCTACGGGAGAAGGGCGGGATATAAATCCAAAAAATAAATAAATAAATAAATAAATATCTTTATTTCTATCAGTTTACAGCAGTTACTCATTCTCAGACTTTGCTATCGATAGCCTCATATCTATACATATCTATACATATCTATACCTAGGCTTGACTAGATTGCCCAGTCCCAAACCATTCCTTGCCATTGCTAAATACACATGTCCATGAAAGGTCAGGGGTCAGGCTGGACTGAGGAAACTAAAATAAGAAGTTCTAAACCCAATACGTGGGCACCTAAATTTGCAATATAGAAGTGCTATCCAGAAGACTATTGAGTTTGCTTTTGCTATCAGCAAAATGAATAATTTATTGTTGTTGTTGTTTTTGTATATGCTAGAAAATTTTGGCCAAGCTCTTGCAGAATCCAGATTGCTCTCCAAATATATATTTCATTATATTCTTTGTGGCATGGAGTTTGTGTACACACACACACACACACACACACACACACACAAACATTAGGATGAAAGGAAAGTTGTTTCCATTTTTGTTTGGCTTTATATACTGCAAGCAGAATCTTCCATCAGTAAATTTCATTTCAGAGAATTAAATCACGAGAGGCTAAAACTTCCTTGATCGGAATGTATTTAGTGAGGTATTTCAGATTCGATATCTGAATAAACTGGCTCTCTCTCTCCCCAAAACATATTGATTTTTGGAAACTTGAACAACAACTTCAATCTTCAAGAAACACTGATTTATGATCCGCTCGCTATATTGAAACCACTTTTTCCCCCAACTTCCTTTCAACAGTGGAGAAATACATGTTGAGATTAACCCATCTGCAATTTATCTTTAAACATATGTCTGGTATCACTACCAATACAAGAGAATAATGAAAAAAAAATCAAAAAATCAGTTAAGATTCAGTGTTTTGCAACTCCACGTTTCTTGTACTCAAAAGCTGATTGATTTGCAGGAGAATTTCAAATGTAAAGCCACAATATCTATACCACAATAACTTTAAAGATGCATTTTAAAAATTCAAATGTGGAAGAAGTGGTATTCTGCCTCCCAAATTATATTGACCACTGCATAAAGTGAAAAAAAATAATTATTAAACACCATGCAGGGACATCTAAAGCTGTGAATGAACTGAATTGTCAAATCAGAATACCAATAAATTCTGGGCTAGGGTCACACACTCTATACTGCACTGGTGAAGCACACTTGGAATACTGAGTCAAGTTCTGGTCACTACAATAAAAAAAAAGATGCTGAGCTCCTAGAAAGAATGCTGAGAAGAACAACAAAGGTGATAAGGGGTCTGGAGGCTAAACCGTTGGATAAACGATTGAAGGAACTAAGAATGTTTAAACTAAAGGAGGGAAGATTCAGGGGAGAAATGACAGCCATCTTCTAATACTTGAAAAACTGTCACAAGGAAGCACCCAAGGGCAGGATAAGAAGCAGTGGGTGGAAGATCATCGGAGGGAGACCCAATCAAGAAATAAGCAATAGCACTTAGACTTATCTACCGCTTCACAGTGCTTTACACCCTCTCTAAGAGGTTTACAAAGTCAGCCTGTTGCCCCCCAACAGTCTGGGTCCTTATTTTACTGACCTCGGAAGGATGGAAGGCTGAGTCAACCTCGAGTGAGATTTGAACTGCTGAACTGCTGGCAGCCAGCAGTCAGCAGAATTAGCCTGCAGTACTGCATTCTAACCACTGCACCACCATGCCTCATATCAGGAGGAATTTCCAGATAGTGAGAACAATTAATCAATTAGTGGCAGATAAGAGTCAATGGAGTTCAAGGAAGACTGGACTTGAGTCTCTTACAGGGCTGCAATGATTCCAAACTGATGATGTGTTTGATCCTTCCCTCTTAGGCTCATCTCCTACAGTGTGAAGAACCTGGATCATGCATCACATTCCAGTTAAAGTGATTTATTGCGGTAGATAAGAGTCAAGAGAATTTGAGAGGATCTGAATTTGGACTGTTTATGGAGAACCCATTCTTTTCCTGGGGGTGGGGGAATCTATTCCAATTCTATCCATTTCTTTCTGTGGGTTCTGCCACTGCCTTGACGGGGAGGGGGAAGGCTCTCTGACATATTTTTCTGCTTTGCTACAATGTATCCCTTCTGCTGTTTTCTTCACGCTTACTCTTTGAAGTGTCTCTCCCTTGATGTCAACCTGGGGTGAGAAAGGAATGTGCCTCCGGCCATCTGGCTTACCTCTCGCTGCGGAAGGGAAGATACGAAGACCTAACAACATCTTCACAAGCATGGGAACAAACTCCATTATCAACTCCGTTCCCACAGTGGACTTAACACCTGGGAATTGGCCCATTCAAACTGACCAGATGAGCTATTGGGATGGGGTTTGCTGGGAATTCTTTTAACCTATTGATCTGAGTTGGAAACCCTCAGATCCTGCCTTCTATGCCTGCTGTCAGCTTCTCCTAATAAAAGTTCCTTTGGGAATGAAACTGTTCCAAGAGTCCTGCTTTCTTGGGATGAGGTTTTGAAGTGGGCCCTGACAAATGTAAGGACTCCAGGCTGATTCCTTTCTTGACTCTTCCCCCAGGCTCTACCTCTCCTTCTCCTACGGTTGCTGGCATCAGGTGGCTAAGACCATTTGCCAATGTTCATCTTAAAAATACATATTTGAGTTTTCAAAGGTAGTTATTAAATCAAAACATCGATGAGCAAATATTCTTGACTGATTAGATTACCACTCAGGCAGGGGGAAAAAAAAGTTCCATTGTCCTCCCATGACCTCATTAAACCAGCATTGAAAAGTTAACAGAAACCTCATTCTCATACTCTCAATTAATCCTATCAGTAGCAACTTCATAATTAATTAGCTCCTCTGAAAATGTCCCAGTTTTTTTCTGCCACTAAAGCAAATGTTCATTACACAGACTAGAGGATCCTCTCTGCTTGGCAGAAATTTCAGCTTCTGGCTTTAAACTTTTTAAAAAAAACAAAACAGGATCAATGAAGAACTTTTGGTTGTAGCCTGGTCAAGCTAAAAGTTCAAGATCTTTAATATCAAATGGAATTAGAATAAAGAGAAGATGGGCATCTAAACAACCATAGAATCATAGGATTGAAAGGGACCCTGGAGATCTTCTAGTCCAACCTTCTGCTCAAAGCAGGAGAAATTATACCAACCTGGACCAAAAAAAAAACAAAAACTCCACTGATGGAGCACTCGTGTCTACTGAAGGCAAGTTGTTCCACTGATTGATTGTTCTCACTGCCGGGAAATTCCTGCTTAGTTCCAGGTTGAATTTCCCTGTAAGGAGCTTCCACACATTGGTTCTTATCCTACCTTCAGATTCTTTGGAGAAATAATCCATTCAGAGAGCAGTAGGCCATGAAGAAATCAAATATTTGAAGGGTGCAGAGTTATGAATAAGACCTGAGAAGGATGGTGTGTGTGTGTGTGTGTGTGTGTGTGTGTGTATGAAAATGGGGTAAGGAGGGAAACAGAGAAACAGACATATTTCATACTTCTCAAAAGTGGATTTCCAATCTGAACATCATTTTGTCTGTTGGCTTAAAAATGAATCTTTAATACAAATTGCCACATCCAGACCTCCACAGTAATGACCTGTTTGATGTATATTGCATCTTTCTATATTAATTACATCATTAATAATGCTTCCTTGAAGCCTGCTCTGTTAATAATATAAGAATACCAAGAGATGCATTTCCATCTCCTTTCCCAACTGAAAACCATATCCGGGGAAGAAAGAATTGCACGTCTAACTAGGAGAGGTTTCAGTCGTGCCCCACTTTTTTTCAGCCTTGTGACCCAAAGGAAGAGGGAAAACAGTCCGAATGAAAGCAATTGCGATACAGCTCAAGGTGTTTTAGACAATCTAATAGCAGACAAAAGGAAGGGGTTTGCAGGATGGCGTAAGCAACCATGGAACAGTTGGTAAATTATTAAGATAGGATAAAAATCTAAGAAATAAATAAAATATACGTGCTGGGTTCTCAGTACTTTCTGAGGATGGTTGTTTTCTTGCAGATGGTTCATCATCATCATCGTCGTCGTCGTTGTTGTCGAACTAGAACTAAGGAGAAACTTCCTGACAGTTAGAACAATTAACCAATGGAACAACCTGCCTCCAGAAGCGGTGAATGCTCCAACACTGGAAGTTTTTAAGAAGAGACTGGACAGCCATTTGTCCGAAATGGTATAGGGTTTCCTGCCTGAGAAGGGGGTTGGACTAGATGACCTCCAAGGTCCCTTCCAACTTTATTATTATTGTTGTTGTTGTTGTTGTTGTTGTTATTATTATTATTATTATTATTATTATTATTATTTTACATTTATATGCTACCCATCTTCCCTGTAAGGCAACTCTGGGTGGCTTACAGATCATTTTTACTAAAAATTTTTCGTTAATTCTATAATTTTCATACGTTTAATTTTAACATTTAATATGTTTTTTGGTCCTGGTTCTCTGATAGTTCGGTCTGTGGTAAATTTTATCCGTCAGTTTTAGGATCCTTCCTTGGTTTGTAGGATTTCGTATTGGGGAGGTCGTCGGTTACGTCGCTATTCGTCCTGTGTTGTGGTCTAATACAACCAGGGAAGACAGACAACTCTCTAATGAAGAAACTATCAAAGAGAAAATCACACACCTACCAAGACTGGCAGAGTAAGCAACTAATGTATAAATACTTAGGGAACCTCACTCTCCTTTGCAGTGTTGATGTTTTCTAGCCTAGTATTGAAATATCTGTAAGAAAACAATCACGAGACAATTCAACAATTTAACCCTGAGCTACATATATTCTCTTCTACTGATATTAGTTTCTCTTTAGTGTGTTTGTATGATATAATGAAACATCCTTATAGAAAGAGACAGATTGACTTCCCACATTGTGCAAACACAAGGGCTGGCTTGTTTTCTTCGGATTTAGCAAATTGTGAACTTAGCTATCTGTGGCTTAGGTGACAAACAATGTTTTAAAAAAAACGCATGAATATGTTCACACCATGTGTGAACATAATCATACTGTTCAGTACCATCCTCCAGTGTAGGACTAGAGGGGGCAACTCAATACCTTCTTAAGGATTCTGAATATAATTGCTACCAATTCAGAAAACTGTAGCCAAATAAATAGTTATTTTGTAAAAAAAACTGTTCAAAATTATTGGGTTTTGTTTGTTTGCTTGTTTGGGGGAGATGGGAGGGCAAATTAATTTGAGAAAGAGAAGAAGGAAGAGAAAAGAGCAAGATAATTCCATCAGAAAGATACATGACAAAAAAATGTCATTATGGGATAAAATCCTGGATTGCTAATGGATGACATAGAAATTGTGCTGATAAAGTGACACAATATCTTCAACTTTGACTCTTTGGCTATATTATTTCATGCTGTATATTCTGCTGCTTATTTTTGAAGGAGAATTACAAAGTTTGTTTCTTTGTGATATAAGAATGTGAATAAGTTACTTTTAAGCCAACATTTAAATATGGTTTCAAATTGTCTAACTTCCATTTCCAGACTTTTAGAACAAATAATGTTTTAGTCTCTCAAGTGTGATGAGGGTGTGGGAGTTTTAACATTCCTAGTTCCTAGTTATAATGGTGCATTTAAATTTGTCATGAGGATGATTAAATTTTCTTTTTGGTGACAAGCTACAAGGATTTGTTTCAAAATAATTTATTTCTACCCTTTAAAGCATATGAAATTTATGAGCAGTGTGCTCTAGAGTGATTAGGACTTTTTTGTATTTTCCCCCCTCATATTTTAGTGGTTTAACTTTCTTGGTGGTATAAAGGTTTTGTAGAAGACCCAACTATTCTGAAGTGAAACCCTAGAAATGAAGATAAATGACAATTTCATCAAGAGATGAACAAACATGCCACAACATGGAATGCCTTGTAAAACTATATTCTGTGTCTGATGAATTATTCTTTAATAATTAAAATAAAACTTCAACATTTTCTCTCTTTTACAATATCAGAGTTCTGGTAATTTAAAAAAACCTTTTATTTTTTGACTAAAGATGAATCACTAGAATAATTGATTCCTAGTGGCCTTTTAAGGTTATTAACACTGTAATCCATTTATTGGGAAACCTGGCGTAATTAACCTAATAGCACTGAGTGCATACATAATTGTTCAAATATTTGAAATTCATCCTTTTCTTTTCTGGAATAGCCTCTCCTCTCCCCACTTCCCTCCTACTCTCTCTTTCCTTCCCTTCCCTTCTTCTATCACCTGCTCCCCTTCTCTCCTCCCTCTCTTTCCTTCCCTCTCTTCCTTTCCCTTCCCTTCTTCTAGGCAAAAAGTAGCAGCCAGGTGAAAAACCCACAATTGCTGGCTCTGGAAATGGTGCTGTTTGCCCTATGTTGTGTCATGGTATGAATTTCCTAGCTGCTATCATTCATTCATTCATTCATTCATTCATTCATTCATTCATTCATTCATTTATTTATTTATTTATTCATTCGTTCATTCGTTCATTCGTTCATTCGTTCATTCGTTCATTCGTTCATTCGTTCATTCGTTCATTCATTCATTCATTTTAGCTGCCCAACTCCAATGGACTTTGGAGCGATGTCATTCTACACCTTAAAGACTGGCACTTTCCAATTGTTAATCACTCTGTATTTCTCATAATCTCCCTCTCTCTCTCTTTTTTTTTTTGTCTTTATACAAAGGCCCAAGCCATATAAGTACAGTGGTGGCCAAAAATGTGGAAACCTTTTGGGGAAAGTATACAGTAGAAATGCCACCTTTGGTTAAGTTTCCACCATTTTTTCTTCTAATTTCTTTATAACTGTAGCCTTGTTCACTTAATAATACTATTTTACATCGCTTTCTGGGCAACCAGTCAACTCTTTGCACCATTACTTTAATTTTATTATGTTTTACAAGCTCACTCAATGAAAGAACACAAAAAACCCCAACTTGATAGTGATCCCATAACACACTGACAAATGTCCTCCTCTCAGCTTCAATACATGACATCAATAACTGAATCCTACTGTGATCTGATTGGCTCATTGCCAAAACAAGATGACACCCGATTGGCTCTCTAAACACTCATGCTCATTGGCTACAATCAGATGAAGGAAAGCTACCAGAGATCAACCTAAGCAAGTTCTGCTTCCTTTTTCTGGTTATTTGGCTATAACCTTTCATAGAATACAGTACAGATAATTGAACAAACTTGGTTGCATTACATTCTTGATTAAATTATCTTTCCATTGATATATAATTTCATGGTATTACTCCCCCCAAAGAGTGGTGTTATTAGCCATCAAACCTCAAAAATACACTTTTCCCAAAAGGTTTCCACAATTTTGGCCACTACTGTAACTGCACCATTTATTTATTTATTTATTTATAGCAGAAAACAAAAATAGTTAAAGACAGCTTCAAATGTTTTCCCTACTAAAGAGAAGCTGAGAGAAATTTTCTGTGTGTTTTCTACTGATAAATTAAATGAGACATTGGAAGCCTATGTATGCTAAATTCACATTCAGATCAACCACCCTTAGTCAGAAACAATTGCGAATAAGAAGGCAGCATTAGAGTGTCTCGATTTAAATTTCTTAATACACTGATAAACAAATGAATAATAATGTATTTGTCTTCTTTATCACCCTTGGCTATTTAGCCTCATTCATTTCCACAAGGGAAAACAATGGAAAAGAGCAAACAACTCATCTCCATTTTTTAGAGACTTCTTTAAAAACAAAAACAAAATAATAATACAGAGAACTCCCATTTCTTCCCCATGAAGACTTTAAACACATTTAATGCATTGCTGCAAATATCAGGGTGGGCAAAGAAGGTGAAAAAAAAAAGCAAACGGAAAAAAAATCAATACTTGTATACCCCAGAATTAATTAAGCCGTCACAGAAATCAATTACCCACCACATGCACTTCGCTTTTCACAGCACAAAGTTCCTGAAAGCTGAATAGCTCTCCTTGTTTCAGAGAAAATGTTGCAGGTAGTTACAAGTTAGGAAATAAGTATGGTCTTGGAGTTAATGAGGTGCAAACCTTTAAACGTTTAGCAGAGTGGAACCCAGCAGATAAAGACGGAGACACCAAGAAACGCAGCAGGCGCAATTCAAAATGGTGCTATTCTTTCTGAAGAATGCGGCATGACACCGTTCTCTACCCCAAAATGACGCATGAATAATGAGGGTATGTTCACCCTGATTCCTAGAGATTCTGAACCAGAGACTATCAGGATAGCAACAATGCCATGGGAACACTCTCGGAACATAGAAAGAACAAAGAGAAATGTGTTTATCGGGTGTGGTTTGCATGAGAGACCACCAAAAAATCTGGGATTTGACGATCAAACTTGAGAAACAAAACGAAAGTGTGGTAAGGCCATGCTTGGAATACTGCATCAGTTTTGGTCACCACGATGTAAAAAAGATGCTGAGACTCTAGAAAGAGTACAGAGAAGAGCAACAAAAATGATTAGGGGACTGGAGGCTAAAACATATAAGGGATGCTTGCTGGAATTGGGTCTGTCTAGTTTAATGAAGAGAAGGACGAGGGTTGTTCCAATATCTCAGGGGCTGCCCCAAAGAAGAGGGAGTCAAGCTATTTTCTAAAGTGCCTGAAGGCAAGACAAGAAGCAATGGATGGAAACTAACCAAAGAGAGAAGCAACCTAGAACTAAGGAGAAACTTCCTAACAGTGAGAACAATTAACCAGTGGAACAACCTGCCTCCAGAAGCGGTGAATGCTCCAACGCTGGAAGTTTTTAAGAAGAGACTGGACAGTCATTTGTCCGGAATGGTGTAGGTTTTCCTTCCTGAGCAGGGGGTTAGACTCGATGACCTCCAAGGTCCCTTCCAACTTTATTATTATTGTTGTTGTTGTTGTGATTGCAAGAGAGTGATGATTTAGTTCTGCTTACTGCCTTTATTATAGTTTATAGTTGTTATAAATATATATAGTTGTTACAAATAACTCAAGGTGGAGAACATAGCCAACATACTTCCTATTTTCCACACAACAATGTCCCTATGAGATAGATTGTTCTGACAAAGAGTGACTGTTCCAAGGTCACCCAACTGGCTTTCATAGCTAAGGCAGGACTAGATCTCACATTCTACCACTTTGTAGCCTAGTGCCTTAACAACTAGACCAAAATGGCTCTCTTTCTGAGTTAACAGATACTTTGTGGTTTGGATGTCTAAGATACATTTACATAATAACTGTTATAAAGAATGGTTGCTGGAATTGGGTGTGTCTAGTTTGATGAAAAGAAGGACGAGGGGTGACTTTTTTTTAGCAGTCTTCCTATATCTCAGAAGAGGGAGTCAAAGAAGAGGGAGTCAAGCTATTCTCCAAAGCACCTGAAGGTAGGACAAGAAGCAATGGATGGAAACTAATCAAGGAGAGAAGCAACCTGGAAATAAGGAGAAATTTCCTGATACTTAGAAAAATTAATCAGTGGAACAGCCTGCCTCCAGAAGTTGTGAATGCTCCAACATTGGAAGTTTTTAAGGAGAGATTGGACAACCATTTGTCTGAAATGATATAGGGTTTTCTGCCTAGCAGGGGATTGGACTAGAAGACTTCCAAGATCCCTTCCAACTGACAATAAGATAAGATAAGATATTACCAGGAGAGATCAGAACCTTCGTGACTAAAGATGACATATAGTTGGTAAACTTTGTGGAAGTGATCCGTATTTAGATACTTAAACCTCCTACAAAATACTAATGTCTTCCTTCTTAAGAGTCTCGGTCAAAGGTCTTCATATCTTCTTTGGAGAGACCGAATCCTCTCAAATCCAGTTTAGGAGAACCATCAAATTCAAGTTATTAATAAGACTAAGCTTCTTGAGGAGACTTTACTCAGTAAAAATCTAACACCGTTACTGAATGACAGTTGGATTTGCACTTTAAGGTTCTGTCCATGGTACTGAACTTAGTTCTTGCATGGACAGCAGATTACCAATGATCTGCCATATTTTTCTGTGGAACTTTTCTATTGGCCAAGAACCTTCTGACTACTGCAGTAATTGCTTGAAAATAAAATGAGTTTATCTAATTGGCCACTTTAATTATTAAGTTCCTATATATATAAAATCTCAAATGGAAAGGGGAATGACATTGCAAACCACTTTCTATTGTGTATTATTACACTATTGTTTGCTATAGCAGGGAAGAAACAGAGAAATTGTGAGTGCTGTCATGGGCATACAGCCAGATGGATGACTTTGAGCCAGCCACTTTCTCTCAGCCCTGTAAAGAAGGAGGCAATGGCAAACCACTTCTGGAAAACCTGGCTAAAAAAACTGCAGGGACTTGTCTGGGCAGTCACTAGGACTCAAAAACTGATTCAATGGCACAAACACAAACATTAGTTTAAGGTGCTGGAATAGAGTTCTAGTCTCCTTTATGCAGAAAAGCTAGCTGGATAACTTCAACACCCTCTTCTAGCCTTAGATTGGGTAGGCAAAATGCATCCCCAAAGAAGTTATTGGCAAACCACTTTTGAAAAAGTTACAAAGGAACCTGTATATCCATGTCCATGTATGACCAGGAATTACCATTGACTGAAAGAACTACAGTTTTTATACTATCAGACATGAACCATCTGCACACAATTGCCACTAAATTTGCATGAACAAATGTAAAAAGGACAAATGTTAGCCCAGACATTGTCCAATGTCATGGACATAGTGAGATAAAACAGCAGTAAAGATGTAAATCAGTAATGCTAGCCCTAAGAACAACCCAAATGTCAAGGAATTTGAAAATAAACTCTTCAAGGAGCAAAGATGTATAAGAATGGACTTCCAGCAGATGTTTTTCTTATGCTTTTTTCATTCCAACTTTTTTTTCTTTTAAGTTCAGTTCTTTGTTTTTCTTAAGCTGGATTCACAGGCAGAGGTGAGAGTCAACAGACAATACAGTATATCCAGTCTTATGGCCTTGGGGATTCCAGATTGTCTGTGTATCAAGACAAGCAGAAGCTGGCTAGTATTTTGTTCCACTATTTGGGGTTAGTTAGTGTTCTCAGGTCTCCCCGTTGAGTTTGTCATGTTTGGAAGCTTCCTTCTTATGACGGTTTCCAAGAAGACACTTTATGTACAGTCTCCTAATCCTTATTCTCCTCTGGCCTTCTTCTTCATGACACTGAGGCTCATGAATCATAGAATCATAGGGCTGGAAAGAACCTTGAAGATTTTCTAGTCCAATCCTCTACCCAAGGCAGGAGAACTTATTGCATCCCAGACAAATGGCTGTCCAATCTTTTATTGAAGACCTTATTCCTTTTCTTGAAACATACATGTACCAAAGTCAACTTCAAACCACCTCGAATTAAGCAGTTAAAGTAGTAAATCTTGCAATGGTCTCCTGGATATTACAGCATAGCTGAAAATGGATCAGTCTAACTATATTTATTTTTGTTAAAAGAAACACAAAGAAAGTAGAAATCATCTCTTTATGTACTGATGAAAAAGAAAATCCTAATGTGTTTCAGCTCCTGATAGGACACATATCACCACCAGCTCCTCCTCCTAAAGCAGTGGTTCTCAACCTGTGGGTCGGGACCCCATTTGGGGTCGATCGACCATTTCACGGGGGTCGCCAAGCAAGGCTGTCCACCATTTTTTTTGTCCGCCATTTTTTTCCCCTTTTCCGGCGGGTGCCTTACCTCCCTTGGGCTGGGCCAGCTGGTGGTCGGCCTGCTCCGTCTCTGCCGCTTGCCAGCTACGCCTCG
>NW_015387375.1:358350-377087 GCF_001527695.2 Protobothrops mucrosquamatus | reverse complement strand
TTTCCATACCGACTGTAGAGCTTTCCTCCCCCAAAACATTTATATATTGTAGCTGTTGTTACTGACATATTTGGTTCTGTCTCAGTTCCTCTGAAAATGAGAAGGCTCTAAAAAAGTGCCTAAGATAAACTTATTTGGTTGATAAACAACAGAAAGCAAACACAGGAGGAGACAAAAGAAACAAAAGAAGAAAAAAAGAAAGAAAACAAAATCTATGGTGGAAAAAAACCCGTATCTAAAACCTCCTTAGGCTGTACATACCACTGCTGAAAATTCAGCTTTCAACTATCTTCTGAGTAAAGCGGCTTGAAAAAGAGATATTGATATAATTCCAGCCAATGAGAAAGAGAGTTAGCATATGCCATCTTTGAGAGGGGTGAAACTCATTTTTCACTGAATTAAGGAATGCTATCCAATGTATGACAATGTATGTTTGTCTTTATTTAACCCACCTATGAACATTTTAATTCTGTTAGTTCTTTTTTTCCTGGTAATCTGTTTTACCACCAATAAAACAGAGGTCAGGTGAGGTATCACCGAAGACAATACAAGCTCTAAAATGCAAGAAAAAAAAATCTTGAAATTTTCATTTCTGCTGCTGTTTAACTGTCCTCCTTATATCTCAAAATAACAATAATATCCTGCACTAGAAAGTGCATAGAAAAAGGAGACTATTTTGAGCTCAAGTTTCATGTTGTTTTAAAACAATGAATGTGTCGTTGGCTAAGTCTGTTGTGAGTACAGTTTCATCTGTAACAAGCATCATAATTCAGTGGGTTTTTCCCCCCTAAGAGGGGGGGGGGAACAACCAGAGAGGAGAAAGTACACTGTAAATATTGCTAAAAGAGTAATTTTGCAACATAGTTTAATTATTTGGTTCGGTAATTGTCTCAACATCCAAATCCTTCACAATCCAGTCCCTTTGACAACCTAAACAACTGTTTCATTAGTACGAGAAGCTAATTTACAAGAGTTCCAGAAATCTCATGACTTCTACACCCATATGAGATTTACAAGGACTAATAAAATCCACCATGAATTAACATTTCATTAATATATTCAGTATTCTCATTTTCGTTTCTCAGCTGCGCCTCTATACTTTTCAATATGCACTGCCGTTTGGACATTATGTTGATGATTTCTTGACAGTACTGGTTGAATGAACATTTTAATTCATTTCACTCGGAAACTGTAGAATGTGCTTGGGTTTTGCATGGAGGAATAATCAGATTTGCCATAGCTTCCAAATGCAGATCAGCAATTCACATCAGGGAGTTCCCTCTGCCCTTTTAAATCTCCATGCCCCCCCCCTTTTTTTCATCTTCTCCACAAGAGAAAGAGCAATCAAGCAAAGGATACAGAGAATTAAAACTGTCCATCTTCCAATAGTGTTTTTATCCTTTTTTCCCTCCATCCATCTAATCAATTTAAAGCTCTTTGGGCTTCATAACTGCATTCGCTTCTGGTTGGCAACTTCTACTGCCAATTCCACCTTTCAAACTGATTCAGCACATTTTTTTTTTTACAAGAGTATGTGAGTAGGGGTATCAGCCCAGAAAGTCAAGATGGTGGCCACAAAACACACTATGAAATCCTTGCCTCTATTTTATGTAAGTTGAATACTAACCGTATGAAGATGATTGTAACACTAAGAATGATTAATCTGTGGAACAGCTTGCCTCCCAAAAGTTTTGGGTGCTCCATCATAGGTCTTCAAGAAAAGATTGAATTTGTCCAGGATAGAATAAGGTATCCTGCCTTGAACAAAGGGTTGGACTAGAAGACCTCCAAGAGGTCTTCCAGCCCTATAATTCTATGATTTTAGCAGTCCTCCTTTGTTAGTGGTGCTGCTGTTTCTGATACAGAGTAAAAATATGTTCCAGAATTTTCTAGTCCTAACATCATGGTAAATCTAGACAGCATACTAAAAAGCAGAGACATCACTCTGCCAACAAAAGTGTGTATAGTCAAGGCCATGGTTTTCCCAGTGGCAATTATGGATGCGAAAGTTGGACCATAAGAAAGGCTGAGTGCCAAAGAATGGAGGCCTTTGAACTCTGGTGCTGGAGAAGACTCCTGCGAGTCCCCTGGACTGCAAGGCGATCAAACAGGTCAGTCCTAGAGAAGATCAACCCTGACTGCTCTTTAGAAGGCCAGATCCCGAAGTTGAAACTCAAGTACTTTGGCCACCTAATGCGAAGGAAGGACTCCCTGGAGAAGAGCCTCATGCTGGGAAAGATTGAGGGCAAGAGAAGAAGGGGATGACAGAGAATGAGGTGGCTGTATGGAATCACTGAAGCAGTAGGCATGAGCTTCAATGGACTCCAGAAGATGGTAGAGGACAGGAAGGTCTGGAGGAACGTTGTCCATGGGGTCACGATGGGTCGGACACGACTTCGCAACTAACAACAACAACATCGTGATAAAGCCAGATGACATGTTTGCCTGGATCTTCCAAGAAAAAGTCCAAAATGGGGAAAAAAAAGTCTTTTGGATATGCTCCAATGCTACCAAAAGTCCACCAAATTTCTCTAAGATTGGAAAGAGTTTGAAGATATCCTTCGGCCACATCATATATTTCTTATATTTCTTAAAAGTAAGTGTAATCACATCATATATTTCTTAAAAGTGTAACCACATTATATATTTCATATATTTCTTAAAAGTAAATGTAACCAATCCTCAATCCCATTGGATTTTGTGTGTGTGTGTATGGGGGGGGGGGAATTGCAGATTAAAAAGGAAATATTTGAAAAGAAAATAAAGCATGCTAGGAGAGAAGCTGGATAAAATAGCAATTTAAAGACAGAAACGGTTTTCTTTTGCAAAACAGAGCGGTAATGCTTACGGATTAATATGGATTTTTTTTTAAAAAAAAGTGGAACACATTATGAAAATGCTTCAAACAATAAAGAACGGTTTAAGCAGAAATGCTGGTTTTTGTTTTTCGCTTGGCTGTGTGCATAGCAGACACCAAATATATTGCCTTGCTACTTACTGTACATGATCAGTAAAGGAAACTGAAGGAACAGTACCTGGGGGCAGGATTTTAGTCAATTAGAAAGAGAGCTTTAAAATGGCTAACTGAGGCATCCATGAGGTGGATAATAAATGATAAATCCTGCATTTCCAAAGAGAGGATGCATATGCTTTGAATTCTAATGTATAAAATATGAGCATATAGATCCTGGTTTGTACGTTTTGTAGCAGCGATTTTTAATCTTCAAAAATATTTGGGGGGTGGGCGGGTGCCTAAAAGCTTTCCTGGGAAAGGAGAAACACAAATTATGTGGCTCACAAAGCTTTGTGAGTCCTTTGTTTTCCTTGCTTGATAATCAACTGCTCTATTTTGTTTTGTTTTCTTTATGTCTCTTGTGTTGAAGATCACAGCTCAGCTTCCATCGTTCACAACCCAGAATTTCATACTGGCTGATATTTTTATGCTTTGTTGCCAAACACCGAAAGAGGCAGAGTTTTTTCCCCACCACATATACACACACACACACATACTTTCTTTTATTTTTTGCATAAAGAATCCACCCCTACCTCAAGAGGCCCTAATGAGAGCAGAGAAGCTTAAAACAGAAGGGAAAGTTTTATGAGTTCCCACAAATTAATCACACCACCACGAAGACACAATTGCAGTCACTGAGCTAATCATATCTATCCCTTGCGTGAAATTAGCTAGCGAGAGACCTCAACTGCCGGGGAACAAGGCCGAAAGAGATTAACTCTGCAGAAAAATAAAATAAAATAAAAAACCTCTCTTTCAAATCTCTGTGATGCTGTGATTTGCTGGGGGGGGGGGGGAAACACAACTTGAAAAACTTGAAAAAGCTGCGCAGGTCCCACGGAAAGGGGAAGGGAGACGCAATTGCTCCTGGCAAGCAGAGAAAAAGGGCGCACAGATTAAAATCCACTTCTCGGAATCAAGATCCCTTTAAGCAAAAAGGGCCCCGCCCCAAGTGGATGTAACACATTCATTAGATCAGCATTGACAGGCTGCTAAACGGCGATTCAGGATCAAGAACAAAGCGAGGAGAGAAGAGAGAAGAGAGAGAGGGGGGGATATATGTGTGTGTGTGTGTGTGTGCGCAAGCGTCTTCCTATAATTAATTATCCAAACATGCCCAGCACTGAAGTCTGGGGAAAGAAAAGTGCTGATTGCACAAGATTTACACACCAGTGGCTCTTCTGCTTCTCTTAATTTGCAGGAGAATAGGAAATCATGAACAATTGATACGCCCTGTTAGCTCTCATCACAGAGAGGTAACGCTCCTGAAGCCTAAGGGATCCCTGATACACTTTTTAACTCAGAAAAATAAAAAAGATAATCTGCTGGGGGGGGGGTGGTTGGAAGGAAATGGAGAAATCAAGCAAGGGCTTAACACTCCAGTCCTTAAATCGCTCTGAAACAAAAGGCAGAGGGGGAGAAAGGGGAGGCCCCTTCCCCCCCCCAAAAAAAAAAAACCACAAAAAAACAACCACATTTATCACTTTGGTTGTTCCCACTGACTCAAGCCTCTGTGAAATCAACCATGTAAATTGGGGGAAAATGCTTTGAATCTCTCTGTGTCTGTCTCCCCCTCTCTTTCCCTCCCTCCGCCATAGTTTAAGGTCTTACTTCTCCTACCCTACCTGCCTTTCATAAAGAAAATCTGCTGGCTTTGTTTCACTCGGTAATAAGGTCACTTTCCTTAACTTAATTATCTAGAGAAAGCCCATCAGCAATGGAAAAAGCTTTCTCCTGCCTGGAGCAGTTTCTCTCTCTCTCTCTCTCTCTCTCCCTCCCTCCCTCCCTCCTGCCCTTTCTCTCTCCCCTCCCTCCCTCCTTCCTTCCTTCCCTCCCTCCCCCCTCTCTCTCCTTCCCTCCCTCCCTCCTTCCCTCTCTTTCTCTTTCTCTCTTTCTCTCTCCTTCCTTCCCTCCCTCCCTCCCTCCCTCTCTCTCTGTGTGTCTCCCTCCCTCCACCTCTGTGTGTCTGTCTCTCTCTGTGTGTCTCCCTCCCTCCCTCTCTGCCTCTCTCCCTCTCTGTGTGTGTCTCCCTCCCTCCCTGCCTCCCTCCCTCTCCCTCTCTGTCTGTCTGTCTTTCTCTCTCTGTCTCTCCCTCCCTCCCTCGCTATCTATCTATCTATTTATCTATCTATCTATCTATCTATCTATCTATCTATCTATCTATCTATCTATCTATCTATCTATCTATCTATCTATCTATCTATCTCTTTCATTCTATTTTGTGAAAAGTGAGTGGCAAGGCCAGCAAAACTTGTCAAGCTAAACTTTCCAACAGAGTTCCAAGCAAACAGAGCATGCTGGCTAGGACAATTTCTGTGGTGGACACTGTAGTGGCTGTAACCATGCCGAGCTCTCCATTTTGTACTCGACCATCTTCCCCTTTGAGCGGGCTTTTAGAAAGAATTTCACCAAACAGCTTTAATGCAGAAGTGCAAATGGAACATCCTGGTCACATTTAATACTGGTCTAATATTTTACCTTGAGAAGATCTTTACAGCACAGTGGCCCATTTTTGCGCCCCCCAGGTTTTGCGTGCCAGAGGCGGCACTCAGAGGTGCCTCCCTGCCCCCCCCCAGTGCACCACAATGCTGATGCGGCACTTTGCAATACATAAGTGGGTTTTGGGTTGCAGTTTGGGCACTCGGTCTCTAAAAGGTTCTCCGCCACTGGTCTATGATTCTCACCTAACTAAAATTATTTTAGATATTTTCTCTGAAGAATGTTTCTTTAAAATGTTGGCAATGAAATACTTGGAAGAGGTGAACATCGTAATGTTAATATGAAAACCAATCCCTCATGCCCCAAGCTTAAAAAAAAAAAAAGAGGGGATAAAAAAGAATTGTAACATTAAATATAATTACAACCAATAATCTCACCTTCTCAAAATACAAAGAGGCTAATTAAGTTAGCAAGTGACACAGCAGGTTCAGTTGAGTTGCTGGAGTCTATGATAATATTACCATTCACAAAATTTTATTCAGAAGGCATCCAGAGAAATTCAGTGTTTCTCTATCCATATTTCCTAAGGGTAAAGTTCCTTCCAATTTACATTGTATATACAAGTGTCTATTTTCTATCTCAAAACTCTTTCTCTTTCTCTTTCTCTTTCTCTTTCCCTTCCTTTCCTTTCCTTTCCTTTCCTTTCCTTTCCTTTCCTTTCCTTTCCTTTCCCCTTTCTCTCTTTTCCCTTCCCTTTCTCTCTTCTTCCTTTCCTTTCCACTTTCCTTTCCACTTTCCTTTCTGTTCCTTTCCTTCTTCTGTACAATATACCCTTCCTTACATTGCACTTTTTCCAGCTTTTAACTTTCTTGGAAATGTTCCTCCCCCCCCCCCCATCCCTTTATCTAAATTATGTCCTCTGGTATAGCACAAATGTTTCTCTGCCTGGCACAATTTCTTTAACACTGTGGGAATAAAAACCTACAATAACTCATACGAATAACCATTTTTGCTCATGTTGTATTTCGGTGATCTAACAGAAACGATGCGTAGGATGGAAAAAGTGTTGGCCTGTGCAGATGATATGGAGCTGAGCAAGAGGTGAAGGGGTCAATCAGTAAAAAAAGAGTTGGCCTAGCATTTCAAGTAGCTCAGATAGACTTAAGGACATAGCTTGCTGATCACAGTGGAATGTGATTAATAAAGCCAATTATGGAACAAGTCCTAGACCAGGTCCAGGGCAGCTTTGCCTAACCTGCATTGATATGGGTGGATGACCTTAGGCAACATGGGGAAGTGACGCTGCCCTAGGAAGCAATCAGAGAAGAGAGACAGGAGCCCCCAGTGGCTTAACGGTCAAAGGAAGAAATGTAGAAAGGACTCACCCTAATTGTTCAGGCCATTAAAAGTGGCAGTGGAGAGTTTGTACCTCCAGACTTACAAGTTTCTGTTAATGTCCTTTTATAATACAGTAGAATTAGCTCACCTGGTCATGCTTCTTGTTAGGTTNCCCTTCCCTCTCTTTCTCTTTCTCTCTTTCTCTCTCCTTCCTTCCCTCCCTCCCTCCCTCCCTCTCTCTGTGTGTGTCTCCCTCCCTCCACCTCTCTGTGTGTCTGTCTCTCTCTGTGTGTCTCCCTCCCTCCCTCTCTGCCTCTCTCCCTCTCTGTGTGTGTCTCCCTCCCTCCCTCCCTGCCTCCCTCCCTCTCCCTCTCTGTCTGTCTGTCTTTCTCTCTCTGTCTCTCCCTCCCTCGCTATCTATCTATCTATCTATCTATCTATCTATCTATCTATCTATCTATCTATCTATCTATCTATCTATCTATCTATCTCTTTCATTCTATTTTGTGAAAAGTGAGTGGCAAGGCCAGCAAAACCTGTCAAGCTAAACTTTCCAACAGAGGTCCAAGCAAACAGAGCATGCTGGCTAGGACGATTTCTGTGGTGGACACTGTAGTGGAGGTAACCATGCTGAGCTCTCCATTTTGTACTCGACCATCTTCCCCTTTGAGCGGGCTTTTAGAAAGAATTTCACCAAACAGCTTTAATGCAGAAGTGCAAATGGAACATCCTGGTCACATTTAATACTGGTCTAATATTTTACCTTGAGAAGATCTTTACAGCACAATGGCCCATTTTTGCGCCCCCCGGGTTTTGCGTGCCAGAGGCGGCACTCAGAGGTGCCTCCCTGCCCCCCCCCCAGTGCACCACAATGCTGATGCGGCACTTTGCAATACATAAGTGGGTTTTGGGTTGCAGTTTGGGCACTCGGTCTCTAAAAGGTTCGCCGCCACTGGTCTATGATTCTCACCTAACTAAAATTATTTTAGATATTTTCTCTGAAGAATGTTTCTTTAAAATGTTGGCAATGAAATACTTGGAAGAGGTGAACATCGTAATGTTAATATGAAAACCAATCCCTCATGTCCCAAGCTTAAAAAAAAAAAAGAGGGGAGAAAAAAGAATTGTAACATTAAATATAATTACAACCAATAATCTCACCTTCTCAAAATACAAAGAGGCTAATTAAGTTAGCAAGTGACACAGCAGGTTCAGTTGAGTTGCTGGAGTCTATGATAATATTACCATTCACAAAATTTTATTCAGAAGGCATCCAGAGAAATTCAGTGTTTCTCTATCCATGTTTCCTAAGGGTAAAGTTCCTTCCAATTTACATTGTATATACAAGTGTCTATTTTCTATCTCAAAACTCTTTCTCTTTCCCTTCCTTTCCTTTCCTTTCCTTTCCTTTCCTTTCCTCTTTCTCTCTTTTCCCTTCCCTTTCTCTCTTCTTCCTTTCCTTTCCACTTTCCTTTCCACTTTCCTTTCTGTTCCTTTCCTTCTTCTGTACAATACACCCTTCCTTACATTGCACTTTTTCCAGCTTTTAACTTTCTTGGAAATGTTCCTCCCCCCCCCCCATCCCTTTATCTAAATTATGTCCTCTGGTATAGCACAAATGTTTCTCTGCCTGGCACAATTTCTTTAACACTGTGGGAATAAAAACCTACAATAACTCATACGAATAACCATTTTTGCTCATGTTGTATTTCGGTGATCTAACAGAAACGATGCGTAGGATGGAAAAAGTGTTGGCCTGTGCAGATGATATGGAGCTGAGCAAGAGGTGAAGGGGTCAATCAGTAAAAAAAGAGTTGGCCTAGCGTTTCAAGTAGCTCAGATAGACTTAAGGACATAGCTTGCTGATCACAGTGGAATGTGATTAATAAAGCCAATTATGGAACAAGTCCTAGACCAGGTCCAGGGCAGCTTTGCCTAACCTGCATTGAAATGGGTGGATGACCTTAGGCAACATGGGGAAGTGACGCTGCCCTGGGAAGCAATCAGAGAAGAGAGACAGGAGCCCCCAGTGGCTTAACGGTCAAAGGAAGAAATGTAGAAAGGACTCACCCTAATTGTTCAGGCCATTAAAAGTGGCAGTGGAGAGTTTGTACCTCCAGACTTACAAGTTTCTGTTAATGTCCTTTTATAATACAGTAGAATTAGCTCACCTGGTCATGCTTCTTGTTAGGTTTACCCAGGTGGGCTGACATAACCAGATACATTGACTTCAATTCCCAGAATTCTTAGGAAAGGTCATACTCTCCAGTAATTCTTGGGAGTTTAACTCGGTATATCTTCCACATTGGGACAAAATTCTACTGATATTACAAGAGGAGAGCATGTAGAGCTTGGGATGGAGTCAAACAAGTAATCAGCCTAGAATCATTACATTCCCACAAACAGTCTCTGTCCAACCCATCTTGAATTCCGTTAATTCTTATCTAGCGCCAATTTAGTGCTGACCATTATTTGACTAGATTCTTATGAATAGGTATGATCAATACATCATCTTAACTGGAACTTAGTGTGTGGTCCCGATTCTTGGCACTTGGCAGATATATACTTAAAAACAAACAAGATTATCAGAGTGCTAGTAACCCGATATTGATAACAATCTTAATCCATAAGCTCTAAAGTGGTTGAAATTGACTGGCATTAGAAAGATTATATCAGAGATTCATTAAAAACTAAGCCTTCACTACTGATAATCCCTTCCTTTTCAAAAGGAGACGATAAAAAGATTTCATAGTGAAAATTCAGAATTACACCCCAATCCAATCCGTTTAATGAATCCGTGTCATGTAAATATTTCTGCATTGCTCAAAATAGGAATGAATGTGGATATAATTGTATTTAATAAGTCAAATTATAATCTGAATAATTTACTACAACCAATTCATTATGAAAATTCATTTGTTAAAAAAAAAGATGGGGTGAGTT
The DNA here is from genome assembly GCF_001527695.2 of Protobothrops mucrosquamatus. Taxonomy (NCBI): domain Eukaryota; kingdom Metazoa; phylum Chordata; class Lepidosauria; order Squamata; family Viperidae; genus Protobothrops; species Protobothrops mucrosquamatus. The sequence continues at coordinate 367,354 of NW_015387375.1, read as the reverse complement.
TTTCTCTCTCTCTCTTTCCTCATATTCAAAATGGCTCAGAATAGATTTCATGCTTTAGTAATCTTAGAAATCATAAAATGATAACAATTAAGGGATTGGTTAATAAGATATACCATGTTTTGTAACTTTATGGGGCACTGAATTAATTTCCATTTTAATTGTGAAAATGATACATTGGAGAACCGCCTGCCAAATTACTCATTTGGATGCTTAGAAAGTGAGGCAGCCTCTATCTCTCAATTATGACCTGTAATGATGCTCATATTTTTTATATGTTAGAAAATGAGGGAACTATTGAATTATATTTACAGTTGCAATAAAATTTAATGATGTTGCTTGGATTCTACTTTCTCCCATGTTTACTTCATACCTTGTCAGAAATAAATAAAGGTATTGCAAAATGTTCATACACTTTTTCTGAACAACCTTCTCAAGATGTTGACTTTTTTTTACTTGATACAAGCTTACAAGGTCGAAAACAGCTCACAAGATCTTAGCAAAAGAGAAACAGCTCAATCTTTACAATGCTGCAACGTTTTAGATTCAAATTCAGAATTTGAATTTGAATCTGAAAACTATATTTTGGGACTGGCTTGGACCATTTGCAAAATCAAGCTCAAACAAAACTTGTGGTGATACTTAAATCCAGTCAAACACTTCAGTTTGAAAGAGTTTGAAAGACCCTGGAGGTCTTCTAGTCCAACCCCCTGCTCAAGCAGGAGATCCTATACTATTTCAGATAAATGGTTGTCCAGTCTCACTGGAAGCTTTCAAAAAGAGACTGGGGAGCCACTTGTCTGGAAAGGTATAAGGTCTTCTGCTCAAGCAGGGGGTCGGACTAGAAGATCTCCAAGGTCCCTTCCAACTCTGTTCTTCTAGGTTCTATGAGTGTGACCACAAGTCCCTGCTTTTTTGGTAATGCATTGTACAAGGGAAGGAAAACAAATAACATGCTGAGTGTGAATGCTGATCCACTGATGTATTGTTCTACTTCTAGGGTACCAAAGGAAGAATTCTTTACAATATACAAAAGGGGGGGAAAAGACTATCCACATGTTTTAAAAAAAACACAGGTTATGTGTTCCCCTACATCTCCAAATAATGATTCCTGGGGCTGCCATAAAGAAGAGGGAGTCAAGCTATTTTCCAAAGTGCCTGAAGGCAGGACAAGAAACCACGGATGGAAACTAACCAAGGAGAGAAGCAACCTAGAACTAAGGAGAAACTTCCTGACAGTTAGAACAATTCACCAGTGGAACAACCTGCCTCCAGAAGCGGTGAATGCTCCAACACTGGAAGTTTTTAAGAAGAGACTGGACAGCCATTTGTCCGAAATGGTATAGGGTTTCCTGCCTGAGCAGGGGTTGGACTAGATGACCTCCAAGGTCCCTTCCAACTTTTATTATTATTATTATTATTATTATTATTATTATTATTATTATTATTATTATTATTATTATTATTATTATTATTATTATTATTATTATTATTATTATTATTATTCCTAATGCCATTATTAACCCGTTGACTTCATCAAGGTTGCAAGGCCGAAATTGCTTTGCTCAAATATTTCTGTACTTAAAAAACAGACTCAAAGCCTGCAATGTAACACGTTCCTGCTGTCTTCAGACAGCTGTGGGAACAAATAGCTTCCTTTTAATATGGAGGACAGGAAGGACAAGTAAAACTTTAATTAGGCAGACAAAGCAACTCTTAAAGTATACTGAAACACCAAATCTAGGAGAGGTTTTTTTTAAAAAAAATTGATAAGAAACTTCTTTAGTAACTGTTTTGATTAGTTACAGTTAGAGACATTGACTATATTATTGATACAGTCCATGACCAATCTTTCAGTAGCCCACGGCTAAAGCTGGGCTACATAGCATGTCACCAAAAACAAACCAGCTATTGACTTTGCTATATTGAACTGACCCATTCCTTGATCCAACAATAAATTTTTGACTCTGTTTAAGCAGCATCCAGACCGTGCACCAGGCCTGTATTTCCACTGTCTCAGGAGAAGCAATAGGCACACTACAAGCTTACTGATAAACTGAGCAGCTTTTATACATAGTGCATTACTTAAATGATGGAGGACCTGATCACATACAGGGGAACTTGAGTGTGACTCATGGGTGAGTGGGTGGAAAGTTTAAGCTGCTTCCTCTAAATATTGAAAATTCCAGATTGCAGATGTCTGAAAGTGTATTTCAGATGTAGCATAAAGGATAAACAAACAGAAAAAAGGGAAATAGAAGAGACAGAAGCTATCTATTACCTATTGACACAACACTATAATGGTGACTCATGCAGAGTTAGCCTATTGGGGCAAGGAAGTGGATTCATGTTTAATAAGATGACCTGTATAAACCATCATGAGCTGTCATCAAAAGAAGTTTAACTTGAGATAATTAAACAAGAATGCAATTAGTTTCTGATTGCCCTAAAGGCACCACCTCATAGTGATGTGTCTTCCCCAAGGAAAGAAGGCTTCCCAAAAATGTGTGAGTCAGAAGTAGGTTCAACCAGAATCATTACTTCATTAAGGTGGAACAATGAAAGAATTGTACTAGAAGAAATAAATTAAAAAGTGAGACACACCATCCAGGTTTTCCCTCCTCACATCAACTGTGAAGATATTTCATTCTTTAGAAAGGAAGCAGGGCAACTGTCTCCCATTAAAAACCTGCAGGACTATTTCTTTGCATTTTTCAGAAAATATTTTCTGAGGATTTGCCTGCAGGTTTTAGATTGATTCTCTTTTTTTAAAATAAAAACAGTCTTCTAACTAAAAAAAAAATAAAAAAAAATCAGCATTCAAACATGAAGATCCCATCTTGCCACTGTGACCAATATTGATTGAATGGTCCAAACTTTCATGGATTAACTTGATCCATAATTCTAAAGAGAATTTAATTGGTACCCCAGGAGCTGGGGTTAAGATAAGGAGAATACTTCCTGATCACCATATCTGACAGATTTTCAGATTTGGGTACCTTGCTCAATAGTAGTAACTGTGAGAGGGATCTCGGAGTCCTAGTGGACAATCACTTAAATAAGAGCCAGCCGTGTGCTGCAGCTGCCAAAAAAGCCAACACAGTGCTGGGCTGCATTAACAGAGGGATAGAATCAAGATCACATGAAGTATTAATACCACTTTACAATGCCTTGGTAAGACCACACTTGGAATACTGCATCCATTTTTTGTCACCATGATGTAAAAAAGATGCTGAGACTCTAGAAAGAGTACAGAGAAGAGTAACAAAGATGATTAGGGGACTGGAGGCTAAAACATATAAGGAAAGGTTGCTGGAATTGGGTATGTCTAGTTTAATGAAGAGAAGGATGAGGGGGGATATGATAGCAGTGTTCCAATATCTCAGGGGTTGCCACAAAGAAGAGGGAGTCAAGCTATTCTCCAAGGCGCCTGAAGGCAGGACAAGAAGCAACGGGTGGAAACTAATCAAGGAGAGAAGCAACTTAGAACTAAGGAGAAACTTCCTGACAGTTAGAACAATTAACCAGTGGAACAACCTGCCTCCAGAAGCGGTGAATGCTCCAACACTGGAAGTCTTTAAGAAGAGACTGGACGGCCATTTGTCCGAAATGGTGTAGGGTTCCTGCCTGAGCAGGGGGTTGGACTCGATGACCTCCAAGGTTCCTTCCAACTTTATTATTATTATTATTATTATTATTATTATTATTATTATTATTATTATTATTATTATTATTGTTATTGTTATTGTTATTGTTATTGTTATTGTTATTATTGTTGTTGTTGTTGTTGTTGTTGTTGTTGTTGACATTATTCACTTCATAGTAGATGGAATAATATGGGTGGAAGGAACCTTAGAAGTTTTCTACTCCAATCCCTTGCTCAAACAGGAGACACTATACTATTCTGCACAAGTGGCTGTCCAGTTTCTTCTTAAAAACCTCCAGTGATGGAGCAACACAATTTCCAGAGGTAAGCCATTCCACTGATGTTTTCATTCCACTGATGTTTTCATTAGTTCTAGGGTGGATCTCTCTTTAATGATATTCTACACATTACTTCTTGTCCTGCCTTCAGTGCTTTGGAGAATAAGTGAATCCCCTCTTCTTTGCGGCAGCATCAAAGTTTGTGTGCATAGAAAAGTTTGCTGGTTGTTTTTCAACCCAGAACAATCATCAGTTCATTGAATGTACAAATGTTACGGAATGAATTCCTTGGATTTTCTTCATATTGATAAATCTGGAGTTGTAGAGTTCATTTAGAAAAAGCATTTTACTTCAAGGTCAGATTTTTTTTCAACATTCTCCATTTTATACTACAGGGAAAGTGATTGCCTTGTTAAAACTCTTTCTTAAACAATAGAATGCCCATAATTACATAGGCACCATAACACTAGCCAATTGTTTTCCAACTAAAGTTTAGAGGGTGTATGTGAATTGCTTTAGGGCACTGGTTTCTTAATAATGGAAGACAGACAAGGCCAGGGAATTGTCCTTAAATATAGTAGGCCAGGCACACTTAGCCAGCAGTCATAGTACAGTAAATAATTAGAGATACATTCAAGCTTCATTCTTCATTACAAGGTTTTGTTTTATTTGGAGTTTTGAATTCTGTGGGGATAAACCTCTACTATTTTGAGACCGAGAAAGCACAGGGTTAATTCTAACATGTATGCATTAAAAAAAGCTGTTTAGGAGATATAGAATTTTTCACACTGAAATAAAATACAGTAAATCCACTGGGAACTTCTCCCAAACAAATGTGAATAAAATAATAACCTTCAGACTGCTAAAAGCAAGCAACTTATCTACCATTTTCCTATTTAGTTGACTGACAGCCCTCTGGAGGGTTGCCAGATGTGGGTTTTTTCCCCCTAGTTTTGACTGGAAGCAAACACTCCAACACTAGTTGCTACTTAGAACTTTCCAATTTTACTCAGGTTGGAAGCCAAAACAATAGTAATAAGGAAGATAAAAGAGAAGCAGAAAAAGTGCTACTTCCATCCCTGTGGAAACTGATCAGAAAATTTACTGGCCATTGTTAATTCTTGCTTTGGGTGGTGGAACATGGACATGATACAGTAGGAAAAAAATGTTAAGGCAAGCAAAACTGCTTCAAAGTCTGCTCATAGAACACAGGAACTAAAATGTTTTTGAACCTAATCTAACAACCAATGAGAGTGTCAACGCTGCTAACATAGGATGTTCTTACTTTGACAATAGATGGAAATGTAGCCATTTCCTCTGTTGCTTTTAGAATTAGTCGATGCTGGGAGGGGAAATAAGGATGAGAGTCCAGCTAGTCATAACAATAATAACTTAGCCGTGGGAACCTAAGGACATTGGGCCCAGAGCTGATAGTGTTTTGGCGGGCTGGAGAGCTGGGGAGAAAGCCCACGCTTCAAGCAAATTGGGGAATGTGATTTATGACTGTTTATTGGAGGAGGGAATTGTATTTGTTACTTTGTATCCTGGGGAGGGGAATTTAGTTTTTGGTTTCAACTATGTAGTGCCGATACTTTGTTTCTCGAAAACATATTCAATTATTTTATGACAGAGACTTAGCAAACTAAGAATTGAAAATAGGTTAGTATGTAGAAGGGACAAATCAGCAGACAACTTCACTTATTGTAAATTCATCCCATATAACAAATCCCGTATCAGTTTCTTAGATGGAAATTAGCTTATCTCCTAATAGTTCCCTTTTCTCATACCTTTCCTAGTTCCTTATTTAGCATGAGATACTTCCTTTAATATGTATTTTTTTCTCCAGCATGTATATTTTCCCTAATTATACAATTTTAATGTGTTTCTGAGCTGCAAACAGTATTATTGTCAACTTCCAGCTTGAGTATCCAAATAAAAGTCCAGGATTATTTTCATTTCTGAAAAGCTTACTGTTTTATTGAATACACGGCCTGGTAAAGGGAAAGGAAAACTAACTCTAAAATCCCAAGGCATCAGACCGTAGCATATAACAATGACTTTCCCAGCCAAGCTCCCTCCAGATGTCCCCGTAGCTCATGAAAACAAGTTCTCTTTGTTATGGGAACCGTCTGCTATCTTCTTCACACCTGCTAGAATGTCCTTGAAAGGTTTCCAGACAGTCAACTCTCAGTGAATGTCCGTAGAACTGGAGAGGTTTCATTTCTCTAACCCAGTCGAAAGCAACACCACCACCCCCTTACTCTAATGGCAAGATGAAAACAAAGAGGCACGTAGCTGCCAAATTGTCACTCTTAACAATTATGAAATGAAAGAAAATGTGGAAACCTGGCTATTACTGAGTTTGTCTTATGAATACCAGGTTCCTATCAAGACCCTTTGAGTCAGTGTGGAGTCCTGGTGATTGCCTAGACCAGTGGTTCTCAACCTGTGGGTCGGGACCCCATTTGGGGTCGATCGACCATTTCATGGGGGTCGCCAAGCAAGGCTGTCCGCCATTTTTTTTGTCTGCCATTTTTTTCCCCTTTTCCGGCGGGTGCCTTACCTCCCTTGAGCTGGGCCAGCTGGTGGTCGGCCTGCTCCGTCTCTGCCGCTTGCCAGCTACGCCTCGGCCGGCACAGGGGGCGGAACCACGCATGCGCGGGGCTCCCGGGCAGGGAAAGTCCTCGACTTACGACCGGTTGGGTATTCCTCGACTTACGACCGGTTTAGTCCTCGACTTACGACCAGTTTAGTCCTCGACTTATGACCGGTTTAGTCCTCGACTTACGACCGGTTGGGGTCGCGGCATTAAAAAGGTTGAGAACCACTGGCCTAGACACATCTCTAGAATTTTGTTAGCAAGGTGGTTTGCCATTGCCTTCTTCCTAGGGCTGCGAGTGACTGCCACAAAGTTACCCAGCTGGCTTTGTGCCTGGGGTGGGGCTAGAACTCACAGTCTCCTGGTTTCTAGCTCGGTACCTAATCTGTACACCAAACTAGCTCTCACATCTGATCTATGGGACTTTATTTCAGATAGATTTCCACCCCTGCTTAAACCATTTATTGATTATGTGCCATCAAGTTGGCATTGACTCTCAGTCATCACACAGGTAGTCTGATACCTTAAACCCTGTGCCAGACTCGACTCTCCTCACTTAAAATTACACATATATATTTCTCCTCTGTTCTCAGCATCTTTCTTGAAGGTTACCGAAGAACCAAAAATAGAGTTAAGAATGAATGCTCCTCAATGAGCTAAATTCCAAGAGCTCTTTCTTAATAATAAATTTAAAAAAAAAGCTAAACAGCCTATCTATCAAAGCCCGGAAAAGAACAAACATCACAGGACTTCTTAGTCAGCTAATCAATTGCATTGGATTTCACTTAAAGGTTCAAAATTGGATTCCTTTCGGTAAACATGACTTTTTGGGAACAACTTGCTCTTTTGGAAAACTCCACTGTCCGTGGTTTAGAAACCTCCATTCTATTTTCAGAGTTACAAAAAGAATGACATCATCTTTTTCATTACCACAGGATCAAGAGAAAACAAGGTTTGTGGTCAGACATGGGTAACTTTATCCACCCAGAAACATGTACCTGCTGTAGGAGAAACATAAACAGAATTTGGTTGTTTTTTTTTAAAAAAAAGAAGATTGATGCTATCAAAGTGATAGGCAAGGTTCAAAGCAGAACCCAGATAGGCCAATATTTTAAATGTCTGGGTATTAAATCTTTGAACAACATAAACAACAAACAGTTGTCACTGCATGTTTGCTTCCTTTACACAAAACCCTATGAATCTAAAGATGGCTTGTAGGAACTTAGATAATGTTCCTCCTTCTCTCGCTATTTATAAAACATCTTTTAAATTTGGGGGGGAAAATAACGCCAATGTTATTCACTGGACAGCTTCTTGGCAATTTAAGAAAATGATTTATCTTCCCTCAAATGGGAAGAAAATGGAAACTAAATTTGATCACAATTGATTTACAATGCAAGTCGCTCCACAGTTCCTTTATCATGAAGTCATATGTCATAAATGCAGTTCAATATTGAGACGGGGGAAAAAAAACTTGCTGATTCTTACAAGCCCAGTAGTATAGACTAGAATTTAACATTGTAAGAAAAAGTCTGATTCATTTATGTTAGTAATCCAAGCATAAAAGACACTGTATTATGTTTGCTTTCTTGTTTCTTAGCGTAGTTCCCAAACCATGTATAGAATAAAATTCACATCTGTAAGTCACTGTGTGCCAGTTTATTTTATTCCTCTTTCACAGTCTAGAATTTTGCCTATAAAATGGGGAAGATTGACTAGTCCAGGGAAATCTTAAAAATGTAGGTGCAAATTCTGAAACAGAATACTTAAGGCTGTGCTAAGTAGAACAAGGGGAAAACATAGGGAGAAAAAAGAACTTGTGCATCACTTTTTGCTCTTTCTAGGACTAATATCATAGATACAGATTAATGTATTTTTCTCTTCTCCTATAGATTGTCTGAGACACCTTCTAAAAGATGTTCCTTATCAGAAACCTAATCCCATTTAGAACCCCTGAATTTGGTAAATTCTCTATAAAAGGTTTTACATGTAACTTAAAAAAAAAGTCAAAGTATTTTTTTTAAAAAAAATTGAATAATAGATATTTAACAATTAGTTTGATCATCTGTTTCTAAGGTGCCAGCATTTAATTCGAACCAGTCTCTCTCAGATGTAATCAAAAAGGATAAAATTTTCTACACTAAGATGACCAGATCTACTGTTTGGAAAAGCCACCTGACCACTGCTGATAGTCCTTGCTTAATGGCTCACTGCTTAGGAACAATTTGAAGTTGCAACGGGCCCCCAAAAATGTTCTATTGACAAATTCTGAAGTTCTGTCACACACAAACACACAATACAATGTAGTCACGTGATCACATTTGGTGTGCTTGGCACCTGACTAATCTTTGTAGCTATTTGCAATGTCCTACAGTCACATGAGTGCAATTTTTGAAGGTTTTTTGTTTTTTTTACATTTTCTGGCATTTGCTACCAGTGTCCAGCAAAAAAGGTGAAAAATGAGGAGGAGGAGGAGGAGGAGGA
>NW_015387375.1:320558-356125 GCF_001527695.2 Protobothrops mucrosquamatus | reverse complement strand
TTATTATTATTATTATTATTATTATTATTATTATTATTATTATTATTATTATTATTATTATTATTATTATTATTATTATTATTATGACACAGAACTCACCCACACCTGGCTCTAGTTCTTTACACTTAGTCAGACACAATAGGTAGGCATGCCCACAGAGATATAGCCTCATTCTGGTATGCTAGGATTATTGTTCTTTCACATGAATAGGGGGAATCATTTGATTCCAGTTCCCATTGTTCTCCATCAATTCATTTAGCAATTGCACTTAGACTTATATACCCCTTCACAGTGCTTTACAGCCCTCTCTAAGCGGTTTACAGAGTCAGCAAATTTGCCCCCAACAATCGGGGTCCTCCTTTTACCGACCTCGGAAGGATGGAAGGCTAAGTCAACCTTGAGCTGGTGAGATTCGAACTGCCAAACTGCTATCAGTCAGCAATCAGCAGAAGTAGCCTGCAGTACTGTATTCTAACCACTGCACCGCCATTTAGATGGGGAAAGGCATACGTTGAACAAAAGAAGGAACATAGCACATAGACTAACAGAGTTGGAAGAGACCTTGGAGGTCTTCTAGTCCAACCCCTGCTTGGTTGTCCAGTCTCTTCTTAAAAACCTCCAGTGATGGGGCACCAATGACTTCTGGGTGCCAGCTGTTCCAATGATTAATTGTTCTCACTGTTAGGAAGTGCTTCTCTCCTTGGTGAGTATCCATCCATTGTTTCTTGTTTTGCCTTCTGGGGCTTTGGAGAATAAATTGACCCCCTCTTCTTTGTGGCAGCCCCTCAAGTACCGGAACACTGCTATCATGTCACCCTTTGTTCTTCCTTTCACTAGACTAGACATACAAAATTCCTGGATGTTAACAGCACCCCACTTCTTCTGTTTTCTCAATTTCAGTTACAATCCTTGACAGCCAACCAAAATGCTCTATAAGGTATCAAAATTTTTCAGTGCAATAGTAGTGGTGATGTATCTGCATATAGAGGCTGAAAAGTATATAGACATGAGGTCTTCTCTGAAATATAAGCACTTTATATGATTATTATAAAAGCCATTTATTCTACATCCTGAGAGAGACACACCTCTTTTGTCATACACACTTAAAACTTTCTTTGTATTCACAGATTATTCTGCTACTCAAAAGGAAAACAATTCATCTGATTTTTCTCTGGAGGCTCAAGTAATCAGATGTTTCTCTGGTTTTACTCTCCATAAATCCATTAATTCTTTATGTTGATTTATAACAGGGGGAGTTAAGTACATTAATGACTGCTGAAGAGCAGGGGGGGGAAAAAAGTGTAATTTTCAAAATCCATCCAGAATAATTGTGTTGTATCCCCCAATGTATGAAAGAAGACAAATTGAGTGGGATAAATAGGAAGCTATAAAGTGCACCTGAGGAAGCAACTTTGTTAAACAATTGCCAAGTTAAAAGCAAACAAAGCAAATGAACAAAAACAAACAATCAACAAAAAATCCAAACAATTCAGTGTACCAACAACGTACTTAACAACTTTTAAAATGTAACAAATTTAATCTCTCCTGATTCCAATTTTAAAGAAGAACAACAAAGATGATTAGGGGACTGGAGGCTAAAACATATGAAGAACAATTGCAGGAAAAGGATATGTCTAGTCTAACAAAGAGAAGGACTAGGGGTGATATGATAGCCGCATTCCAGTATTTGAGGGGCTGCCACAAGGAAGAGGGGGTTAACCCATTTTCCAAAGTACCAGAAGGCAAGACAAGAAATAATGGATGGAAGCTAATCAAGGAGAGAATATATATATATATTAAACGAATAAAACCGAGCACCAAGAGAAGTAAAATATAAAAGTTTAAAAATTTACTGAGCCAAGCTTTCGTCAGAACCCGTCTGACATCATCAGGGCGTTAAAACATATATATATTTCATCAAATGGTATCTACATGTCTGGTTTAAACAAAATGCTAATGCATCGGGGTCAATGCTGCATTCTCCCACACTCACATTCCCTAAAATATAATTGTCTAAGTGTTTCCTAATTCACAGGTAAATTTGCACTTCATTTTTTCCCCCTTCCAGAAATAGGCTTATCACTCTCCAGCATGTGAAATGTATGCACTACTAGTTCTTTCATTGGAGAACTAGCCATTTCTGAGTCATTAATTTGGGAGTAAATCAACCCAAAGTTGCATTCAGAACTCCCAAACAATGTGCAAACATTAGTTTTTATGCTATGGTGAACTTTATGACTTGTTAATGAGTGTGGTGAACAATTTACAATTGGGGTTATTTTTTGCCCCACTAGGATTCTGGAATGGGCTACATAGATATTTATTGTATATGTTTGACAGTGGTGGCTCTTAATTAGATATGCAGTGTAGAATTTTATTATCTTTCAAGAAGGTCCCCATTTATTTAATCGCTGCAGAAAGGGAAGCATTTTCTGAGCAGTGTAGAAAGGTAAAGATTTTGTTGTTGCTGTGGTCCTTCCAGACCTTCCTAACGTGCCTTCCTCTATTTTCTAGTGCAGGGTGAAATTTTGGAGTTAAGGTCTACAGATTCCATCAAGCAGACTTAAAAGAACCAAATTACAGGTGAGCAGAGTTAGCAACTTTGCAGGTTTAGCTAGCTGAATAGCTGATTGGTTTGATGTATAGGCTGTCTCATTCCCAAATGAATCTGGGCAGCTTAGAGCTAAGAATACACAGAGAGAGAGAGACACACACACACAGAGAGAGAAACATATTACAGCTGACTAGAAGGATATAGTACAAAAGAAAAAAAAATCAGAATAAAACAGGAAAAAGATGTAAGAGGACTCCACAATTCCCTCATCTCCAAGGGTCTGGGAAAACTATCAAGTCCTCAATAGTTTCCTGAATGACATAAGGCTGGGAACCACATAACTCTCTGTATGGAGCTAATTCCAGAAGGCAGAAGTTACAACAACGTAGGCATCCCACCCACAACTCCTGAAACCAATCCAAAGGCATATGGCGGTGAATGGATCAAAAGCTGCAGAGAGATCAAGAAACACAGTTCCCATTCTGGGAATGTGCCACAAGTAATCCACAAGCACGAACAAATTCCATATTAAATCCCACCTTGAAACCCAAGTAAAATGAATCTAAATAATAGACTTTTGCCATTTCCTCTGCAGTTGAAGTCCCAATCACTCTACATATTGCCTTCTCTGAAAAGGGATGGTTGGAAAGTGGACAGTAGTTGACTAGGATTATTATTGCTGCATGAGGAGAGGGGCAATGGAAGCACCCAATCACTCAAAGAAGCTGACACCACCGCATGGAGCCAACCACTTCCTGGGTGGCTGATGAACAAAAACCCTCCTGACATCATGAATTGATGTCGTTGGAGCAAAGTACCAGTGAGTGCAATATCAACTGGACATTCCAGTAGACGGGGAACAAATACTAAGAAAAATATTGGCAGTGATCTTTGAGTAGGGACTCCTACTTTGATAGTAGTGAAGCTATTGGACACCTAAAGCTACCACCTAATTCGGGGGTTCCCAATTCCTGGTCCATGGCCCAGTATCAGGCTGTGGCATGCCAGCAACTGGTCCGCACAAACAAGCAAAGCCCCATCCATGGGATGCAGGCAGAACACAAAACCATGGGCCCTCCACTCCCGTAAAAACCTCTCTCCATGGAACCAGTCCCTGGTGCCCAAAAGGTTGGGGACCTCTGACCTAATTCTCCAGTGTCTTGATGAAGTGCTTTATTAGGGCATTGGGAAGAACTAATAATAATGATAAGATGAAAATTTCTGGAGAGTGGATGGGGCAGTGCCTGGAGACAGCAGAAGAGAAGAGAAAGAACAGGAGCAGAATCACAAAACGCAAAGACTGTGAAATAGAAATGACTGTGGCAAATAGAAAACAAATATAGTACAGGGTAGTCCAGTGGTGGGGTTGAAATAGGTGAACAACCGGTTCTCTGTGTGGATGCTGCTTCCAGAAGTCCATTCTGGGCCTGGGCAACACAAAATTAGCTACTGGTTCTGCCGAAGTGGTGTGAACTGGCTGAATCCCACAACTGAGGTAGTCCCTGACTTACAGCTTTACATTTAGTGACCGTTCAAAGTTACAATGGCACTGAAAAAAGTGACTCATGAGCAATTTCTCACAGTTACGATCTTTGCAGCATCCCCATGATTGTGTGGTCAAAATTCAGATGCTTGGCAACTGGTTAATATTGAGGACCGTTGCAGTGTCCCAAGGTCACATGATCCTCTTTTGCGACCTTTTGACCAGCAAAATCAACAGGGTAGCCAGATTCACTTAACAACCGGGTAACTAACTTATCAACTGCTGTGATTCACTTAATGGCTGTAGCAAGAAAGGTCGTAACAATGGGGGCAAAATTCACTTAATAACTGTCTCACTTAGCAATGGAACTTTTGGGGTCAATTGCAGATGTAAGTTGAGGAACTACCGGTACCAATAGTAATCGGGGCCTAGGGTGCAATCCCAAAACCTCTGGTACACCACTTGAACACCATCAGCCCTGACAAATTAACCATGTCAATTGCAAAGCCAGCTATGCTTGGAACTGTTCCATCCTGCAAAAATAGCTTTAACACCATCAGACAAGAACATCAGCCTGTCCCAAGTGCTTGGGAAAGACTAGATAGGTGGACAAAATCCCAAATCCAGTCTAAGCATCTGGACTGCTGTGCAAACAACAACAACAACAATACCCAACATTTTGCCCAACACAGTGCTAGGCTGCATTAACAGAGGGATAGAATCAAGATCGCGTGAAGTGTTAATGCCACTTTATAATCCCTTGGTAAGGCCACACTTGGAATCCTGCATCCAGTTTTGGTCACCACGATGTAAAAAAGATGTTGAGATTCTAGAAAGAGTACAGAGAAGAGCAACAAAGATGATTAGGGGACTGGAGGCTAAAACATGTAAAGAACAGTTACAGCAATTGGGTATGTCTAGTTTGATGAAGAGAAGGACTAGGGACAGTGATGGGATTCAGCCAGTTCATACCATTTTGGCAGGCCCAAAATAGACTTCCGGAAGCAGCATCCACACAGAGAACTGATTGTTCACATATTTGAATCCCACGACTGACTAGGGGTGACATGATAGTAGTGTTCCAATATCTCAGGGATTGCCACAAAGAAGAGGGAGTCAAGCTATTCTCCAAAGCACCTGAAGGCAGGACAAGAAGCAACAGATGGAAACTAACCAAAGAGAGAAGCAACCTAGAACTAAGGAGAAATTTCTTGACAGTTAGAACAATTAATCAGTGGAACAACCTGCCTCCAGAAGTTGTGAATGCATTGGAAGTTTTTAAGAAGAGACTGGACAGCCATTTGTCTGAAATGGTATAGGGTTTCCCGCCTAAGCAGGAGTCGGACTAGAAGACCTCCAAGGTCCCTTCCAACTCTATTATTATTATTATTATTATTATTATTATTATTATTATTATTGTTGTTGTTGTTGTTGTTGTTGTTGTTGTTGTTGTTGTTGTTTGCAAATATCTTGGAATGTAAATCCCCAGGTCTACTCCCAGGTCTGAGGCATTTTGCAGGTGACTTCAACTGGAGGCTTATGTGCATCAAATTACTGTACATTTTTAAATCGGTGAGGCTTTAGGAAGAATTATGAGCTCAGGACTAACCTGGAAAATTTAAGAAATATTTTGTAATCAAAGCAGTAATTGTTGCTCTGTTAAAAATGTCCTGTACCCTGTATATCTCTCTCCAAAACAACAGTGCCACAAAATTAAACTTCTTCTCTATTTTTCTTTTGTATTTAGGTGCCCTTATAAGCATATTTTTTCCCCTGATCTCAGTAGTCCTGAAACTGGAGATTTCTCTCTCTCTCTCTGTATCTCTCTCTCTGTATCTCTCTCTGTATCTCTCTCTCTCTCTGTGTATCTCTCTCTGTGTAAGAGAGAGAGAGAGAGAGAGTCTGTATCTCTCTCTCTCTCTCTCTGTCTTTCCCTCTTCTCCTTTTCTCTCCAAGACTTCTGAAGGCCTGCCAAGATGGCAACATTTTGCCAGCTAATTTAATATTACAGCTTAATGCAAAAAGCATGTAGCTCTAAATCCTCTTCAGGTAACCTGCATTAGCACTTGACAGAAGCCGTCTCAGCAGAAGAGCTAGCTCGAGACAGCAATTGGTATACCTTCGTTTTCATGATTAACCAATCTTTTAGATAAATTGCTAAACAAGATGATACAAGGCGTCACCGTTTTGATGCAATTTTGCAGCAAAATATCCCAGTGGCACAATTAATTGGGAAGGCTCTGTGTCGAGATCTAAAATACGCGATTTTATTTGCTTTCAGTCGAAAAGGGTGATTGTAGACACACGGGAGGGGTCTTTGGGGGCTGAAGGCTGCAGAAAAGGTGATACGATTCCCCACATGCTGGTGGCTATCTTATAATGGAAGGGGGGGGGAGGGAATTGGGTAGCCTTTTTAAAAAAAAATTGAGGTGAGTATTGCAGGCTTTGTTGTTGTTGTTAGTTGTGAAGTCGTGTCCGACCCATCGCGACCCCATGGACAATGTTCCTCCAGCCCTTCCTGTCCTCTACCATCTTCTGGAGTCCATTTAAGCTCACGCCTCCTGCTTCAGTGACTCCATCCAGCCACCTCATTCTCTGTCGTCCCCTTCTTCTCTTGCCCTCAATCTTTCCCAGCCTCTTCTCCAGTGAGTCCTTCCTTCTCATTAGGTGGCCAAAGTACTTGAGTTTCAACTTCAGGATCTGGCCTTCTAAAGAGCAGTCAGGGTTGATCTCTTCTAAGACCGGTTTGATCGCCTTGCAGTCCAGGGGACTCGCAGGAGTCTTCTCCAGCACCATAGTTCAAAGGCCTCCATTCTTTGGCGCTCAGCCTTTCTTATGGTCCAACTTTCACAGCCATACATTGCAACTGGGAAAACCATGGCCTTGACTATAGGTACTTTTGTTGGCAGGGTGATGCCTCTGCTTTATGCAGGCTTATACTACATTGTTCATTTCCCCCCCATTTCAAAATTATAACTTTTTAGTAATCTTGGTCAAAGGGATTGTCCAATAGGGTCCTAGGGTTTCAGGGGATTCTGTCTGCATTAAGGGCAAGAAATAAAACATAGGCAAAGTCTATTAGTGCAATACCCCCACCCTGGATAATCAGAAAGGCTATTCTCATTTCATTTATTTATCCTTTATTGATTTATTTTATTCAGAATACAGATAGTTCTCAACTTGTAACACTTCATTTAGTGACTGTTTGAGGTTATAATGGCATTCAAAAAAGTGAAATGATCATTCTTCTCACTTATGACCGTTGCAGCATCCCCTGGTCACATGATCAAAATCCAGATGCTTGGCAACTGGCTCATATTTATGACAGTTGCTGTTTCCTGGGGTCATGTGTTTCCCTTTTGTGACCTTCTGGAAGTTGATGGGGAAGCCAGATTCACTGAACAGCTGTGTTACTAACTTAACAACTGCAGTGATGGACTTAACAACTGTGGCAAGAAAGATCGTAAAATGGGGCAAAACACACTTAACAACTGTCTTGCTTAGCAACCTCAATTTGGGGCTCAATTGTGGTCATAAGTTTAGGACTACCTGTAAAGGAATAACTACTTAAGCAGATGACCCTATAACATTCTGAACGAACGGCTGTCCCGTCTCGTCTTAAAAACCTCCAGCAATTCAATGTACGCATATAGTTGGCGATCACACATTAAAGAAATGTGAGATTCCTGAAGCACTTCCAAGGTGATTTGACTGGGACACAGGCTGACTGGATCAAATTGTTCTGGAAGCGTTTCAGGAATCACACAATCACCCTGAAACCTCTCATTCGCCATGACAAATACTTGCCCCTTTCCAAAGATGTTGCTTTTATGAATGTACATTTCCCAGAAGTATGCTTTTCTGTACAAACAAATCAGGAATAGCAGACATGAAACATATGTACCTAATCCCTATTTCTATTGCAATTTTAGAGGGGTTGACAGATAAATGCTACTATGTCACGTGAACCCATGGCCCAAGGACCTAGTAGGAAGAAAAAGTGATGTAAGCCACTGTTTATTTGACTATTAATAGAAGGTTAAATTCTACTAAAATTCTACAGCTGAGAGGACATAAAGGAGGGGGAAGTATAAGAAAAGTATGCAGTATGCAAGTCTCACCTCCACACACACACACACACACACACACAATTCTTCTATAGAGATGTGATGTTAATTCTAACTGAAGCTGTCCCAATAACCATAATATCTCAACATGGTCATTTTTCTGCAGATGATCAACCTCAAACCAAACCAATCTGTATTTCTAAAATCAAAACAGATATATGTTCATTGCTATCCAACATAGTTATGGTATATAAGCAAGAGAAACCTTTTAACATAAGACAAAGGGTATTGCAAATATACACTTAGTTGAAAATATTCAACTTTGAAACTGAATAACATTGAACAACTTACATTCAAGATACATATTCAAGCACTTTGCACAAAATCTGTATATCTACCATCCATCTACAGAGAGAAAGAGAGATAGACATGTACAGTAGCATAAAAACAGAGGCAGTTTTCAGTCCTATTTTATGTTTTGCTTCCATGTATGTTGTCTCTAACTCACAACATAACTCACAACTGTTTCTGAAACAGGACGGATCATAAATCACCTCTGTATCAGTCTAGCATGCTCATATTTATACCTCGTTTTATGTCTGTCTGCACCTTCTCTCCTTCTAGAAAGAGAAATATTCTCAAACTAAACATTACCAGACAAAAGAAGGAGTTTTGACAAAGACATATAAACCTCACATAGTAGATTTTAGAACACAGCTGAATAACAGAGTTGGAAGGGATCTTGGAAGTTTTCTAGTCCAACCCCCTGCTCAAGCAGGAGACCCTATACCAGGAGTAGGCAACCTTGGCTCTTTTATGACTCGTGGACTTCAACTCCCAGAATTCCTGAGCCAGCCATGCTGAGGGGAAAGGGAGAGGTTTCCAAGCTGAGCCATGCTGGCTCAGGAATTCTGGGAGTTGAAGTCCATGAGTCATAAAAGAGCCAAGGTTGTCTACCCCTGCCCTATACCAACCCAGACAAGTGACTATCCAGTCTCTTCTTGAAAACCTCCAAGGTTGGAGCATTCACAACTTCTGGAGGCAAGTTGTTCCACTGATTAATTGTTCTCACTGTCAGGAAATTTCTCCTTAATTCCAGGTTGCTTCTCTCCTTGATTGGTTTCCATCCATTATTTCTTGTCCTGCCTTCAGGTGCTTTGGAGAATAAGTTGACCCCCTCTTTTTTGTGGCAGCCCCTCAAATACTGGAACACTGCAATAATGTCACCCCTAGTCCTTCTTTTTTCAAATTTAAGAGAAGAATAGCAACGGTCCTGTGGTGTGGTGATCTGCACAAGCTACAGATTGAATTGAATTTCCTCAAGGGTGCGAGGGAACAAAATCTAATCACACAAGTTCAATAAGCTACTGTGCCAGTAAATCTAGTTTATTTACACTCCACTATTTCCATTCCTCATTGATCGTTTTCATCATCCTATCCATATAAATATGTTAGGTCATCTAGAAAATGAGATTACTCTAGTTAAAATTATTCAATGGGACTAAAGTAAGTATTTATACCTGAAGAAAGAGAGACAGGCATCAGTACTGCTCTTCATGGGAACACTTATGTTTTACGGACCAATTAGCTTAATCTAGTAGAACAAGTGTATGTATTTAGTATGTGAAACTAATGAAACTAAATTCTTCCTTTTGAATGTCTCTGTGTGGAAGAGAAATGTTAGAGGAAACATGTGTTTGTCCTCTTTAATAGGGAGGCAATATTATAATATTATATAATATTATATAATATAATATTATAATATTATAATAGTAGCCAGCTTTCTTAGTAGTTGTTGTCATACGGGAGGGGGGGAGAAACTATTTATTTTAAATCATTAAATAAAATTGTTAAATTGTCCCATGGCGAGTTGGCTGTGGTGAGTTGCATGTTACCTGAGGGCGGGGTCAAATGCATCATCAGTTTTGAGTCTCTACATGTCCATAGGACAGTTAGGTCCGGCTCCCCTTGAAATCCATTTGCTCTTCTCTGGTGCAATTTGCATTGACAGATTCTTGTGTACGGGTAGCATGGAATATAATTGTAGTGCTTTTGAACTCTATCCTGATTCCTGACTTCTCACATCTGACATTAGGAAGAGAATAGATAATTGCCTCTCAACTCACATCCTGTTGGAATCAGCTTTAGAACTGTCTGTTTTTGACCCAACCAAACATTATCTACCGTTCTGCACTTAGCCATACGTCAAGCCTTGACATCTTATTATTTGAATGATTCCGCTAATCCAAAGGAAGGAGAGGATGACTGCTTGCCCAAATTGCCTTTTGCATAGCGTTCATGCTGGGCCACAGTTTAGTCTGGTCTGAAAAAGGATGGCTCCATCTGTGCGCCTAAAAACGTGCCAGCGTGAAGCTCAGTTTGCTGGGTAGCCACAAGCAAAGGCATTGATGATAATGCCCCAGGTTTTGCCCATCAGGGAAGTTTATCTGCTTCTTGGTCCAGATGTAGCATCCCTATGCCTGTGGAGTCTGAAGGATTGCAAACAGGTGGCAATCTGCATTAAGACATCAGTGTAGGCAACCCACTGAAAATTGCTTCTCCTATTGTTTTTCTTCCTCCCGTTATTAAGATCATTTAAAAGTTAACTGGCAGAACTTTAGCTAAATTAGAGCATGAATTATGTGAACTCCGAGGAAAGAGGATGGACTTTCTTTGCGGCCTTCCAAAATGTAGATGGGGAGGAATAGAAGTAGAACATAGAATCATTAGGCTAGAAGGAACCTCTGAGGTTATCAAGTCCAACCTTCGGTTCAAGGCAAGGGACTATATATCATCACGGTCAAATGGTAGTCCAGTTTTTTTTTTTGAAAACCTCCAGTAAAAAGCACCCACAATTCTGGGAGGCAAATGAATTAGGTAAGAGATGGAATTGTGCAAAGGTGTCCCTGGCCTTAAGTGTCTACCTGCTCTTCAAACAGGAGTCATGAGTGTAAAGGCAAGTTTGAAATTAAGATAGAAAAATAGCATTGCACTAAAAATAATCTGATTTTTTTCCCCCTGCTCTTTTCAATTTGCTCTATAGAAAGGCTATGCCTTTGGAAAGATATTTTTTTCCAGAGGTTAACAAAGTTTTGATGAAATTGTTGTGCTTGTGATTCTCACACTGAACAAAAAAAAGAATGGTTAAAAACTGTAGTAATCATGAGGAGTCTGGGAAGTGCAGTAATATAAAACCACAACAGGTAAATAATAAAATAAAATTATGTATTATTATAAAGGGTGGGTATGAATATCTAGGTATTGTCAGTACTTTTTTTCCCCAGAATAACAGAGTTGGAAGGGACCTTGGAGGTCTTCTAGTCCAATCCCCTACTCAAGCAGGAGACCCTATACCATTTCAGACAAATGGTTGTCCAGTCTCTTCTTAAAAACCTCCAGTGTTAAAGCACCCACAACTTCTGGAGGCAAGTCGTTCCACTGATTAATTGTTCTCACTGTCAGGAAATTTCTCCTTAGTTTTTGGATGGTTCTCTCCTTGATAAGTTTCCATCCATTGTTTCTTGTCCTGCCTTCTGATGCTTTGGTTGACCCCCTCTTCTTTGTGGCAGCCCCTCAAATATTGGAAGACTGCTATCATGTCATGCCTAGTCCTTCAACAGTATGTATCCCTCTTCAGTTACATCAGCACCATCACAAGGGAAATTCTTGTGTGTGTGTGTTTCACACTGGAATCTGTGGACACTTAGAGAGAAGCTAGATGATGAATTGAAATGGAGAAGAGAAGCTGAGGTGGGAGAATCCTACATCCTTGAGGATAAAGCAAAGCCATAGGAACTTCTTCTGTGAGTGTTAAGGAATTGGGAAGATAAATTACAGCACCATTTTAGTCAAGGTTCCATAGGGCTCCTTAGAAGCATACATTATGGATTGTGAACTATAAAAAGAGATCTGTAATGTAGCCAAGTTTTGTTCAAGGAGATATTACTTCTTCCATTCACTATACCAAGTTCCCACGACCTGCATCTGTTCTTGTTGTTAAGAGAGAATATCCTAGGTCAAAACTCTCTTTGCTTTAGGAATGTGGAATCCAAGATCATTTGTCTGACTCTGAGCTCCATATTCTTGAAACCATATTTAAAACATGCTTCCAAAGGTTGATCAATTCCCATTTCTCCTTCTTTGTTCCATATTGACCCCCAATGTCACTTTAGTTACATGTTCAGCATGAACTTCCAATTTTCTTGATTTAAAGAGTATTCTGAATCTAATTTAGATCTCAAACCAGGGGAAAAAAAGGCTTGCTTGAACCATGTGATTGAATGTTGTCTGGATTTCCATGAAGGAGGAACTGTGTTCCAGATGAAGAGACATCACAGTTTAATGAGTCAGAATAGAGCTGAAAGGGATCTTGGAGGTCTTCTAGTCCAACCCCCTGCTCATTCAGGAGAGCCTATACCATTTCAGAAAGGTGGCTGCCCAATCTTTTCTTAAAAACCTCCAGCGATAAAGCACCTACAACTTTTGAAAGCAAGCTGTTCCAGTGATTAATTGTCCTCACTGTTAGGAAGTTTCTCCTTAATTCCAGGTTGCTTCTCTCCTTGATTAGTTTCCATCCATTGTTTCTTGTCCTGTCCTAAGGTGCTTTGGAAAATAAGTTGACCCCCTCCTCTTTGTGGTAGCCCCTCAAATACTGGAATACTGCTGTCATGTCACCCCTAGTCCTTCTTTTCTTTAGACCGCCCATACCCAATTCCTGCAACTGTTCTTCATTTGTTTTTGTAACGTGGGAGAAGGAGGGTGAATACAGCTCCTCCCAGTGCTGGGATTCAAATATGTGAACAACGGGTTCTCTGTGTGGATGCCACTTCCGGAAGGAAGTCCATCCTGGGCCTGGGCAACAAAAAAATTAGCTACCGGTTCTGCCGAAGTGGTACGGACTGGCTGAATCCCACCACTGGCTCCTCCTTAATAGTTCCCAGACTATATGGCTTATGGCTGTGTTTCACAATCTCTGCAACTTTCGGAGGGGTGGACTTCAACTCCCAGAATTCCCCAGCCAACTTTGGAAGTTGCAGAGGTTGAGAAACACTGGATTATAGTGCAAGCACCCTGCTTTAGTTTGGCAAGATTTCCCGTCTACAAGTGAGGAACAATGATGGAAACTGCTTACAGAATTGTTCTTGGTTTTTGGAGCCTGATAAACTATTAGGCAATCAACCGGTGCTGATTTTTTATTTATGTGTACAGCTTTCATTGCATTTCTAAATGGTTTACAGTAAATAGAACCTAATAGGCAATGCTGGGAGAGGAGGAAGGGAGGGAAACAAGAAACTGAGCCATCTAAGGGCAGATATGGCATCGCGGAGGCTCCATAGTATGCCACATGAAAGCTACAATACGTATGGCTTCATCATATATGGAAGGTTGCTATATTTCCAAATATCTAAGGAGATTCTCAATCATCCAGGTTCCATTCCACACCATCTAGTCAGAGCTGAAGAAGCTTTTTGGATGAGAAGCTAAATGTCTTCAAAGAAAAAACAAGAAAGTCCACTTGCCTCCTGAAAAAGCACCTTTGGGACAAATATCTGGATGAAACTACTCCAGTAGTAAAAGCAGCAGCAGCAGTCAAGAAAGATGCTGCAGGCTAGAACTTGGCTAAGCAGCAATGCAGGAAATACTTGGAAAAAAATATTCAGATGCTGCGATGTGTCAATACCTATGAAGAGCAGAACCACGCAGGCGTATGTTTTGCCTATGAAGTTCTTTGGAAGTGGAAGTTGGACATTGAAGAATGAGGATAGAAAAAGTATTGATGATTTGGATAGCCAAGAAAACAAACAAAATCCTCCCAGAGTTGCCATTCAAGGCACGAATCATTTCTTTGGACAAATTAAGTGAAGACTTAGCTCTCTGGAAAAGTCTATAATGCTAGGAATGATGGAAAGAAAGATAACAGGATGACCCACAGTGAGAACTTTGATGTTGAGGAGACATCTTCCTGGACAAAATCTATGCTGCTTAGAATTAACACACAATTCATGGCACATAATCAATCAACTAGTCAACTCTCTCTTACACCTTCCATTGTCAAGCTACAAAGATTGCTTGTGCTAGGACAGCCATGCTGCTTCTAGCTTGCCAACAGCTCAGATGGGGGCTGAGAATGTGTGGAATGCACAGGTGGTTTGTATCCATATGAGAAGCAAGATCACAGAAGAGATGTTATGGCCAGCAGAGAATATTTCTCATAACAACAGCCCAAAGATTAATTAATTTGACCTGGTGTGTCAGAGGAGGGAAGGGAAAATTTACTCTTTTAACTATCTTTCTGACACCATATTGCCAGAACTGATTTTCCATTCATTAGTGCCGGTATACTGTGCTCAATAAAGTTTTGCATTAGAGATCGCAATGTCTCAGATGTGCTTTCTTCGTTGGGATCATTGGCTGGAACCATGACATCTATGTGATATGAGAGGTATTATTATTTGGAAAATCTGAAATGTATTCCATTTATTCATTAGACACACAAACAAGTAGCCCGCAAAAGCTTATGTCTTTACATAAAATGCATTTGACCCCTCTCTCTGTCTTAGCCTGGTCATCTCCTACATCATTTTAGGCCAATCTTTGTGTCTGTTTGACAACAAGACAAGCAGAGAGAACATGGAAAAAATACTTTTAAAAGCGTGCTGAGATTGAGATAGAAAAAAAAACATGTTAAGAGAAAGGAACTTTGGGGAAATCACAGGGGAGATACTATAAAATTGTCTCTTATCTTTAAGATGTTTGTCAGTGCGTGAAGGTAAATGTGTTCAACAATGCTTTGGAGACCTTCACCTGCCAAACATGAACAAGGGGGCCGAGACTGCCCACAGAGCTTCGCAATGATCACATTTTAACTTTATCTGCAGGTAATATCTCCATAATCTCATTTTAGGGATTTTCTGATTGTACCATTTAATTTCTTGCCAAAACAAAAAAGAAGAATTCATATATATATAAAAATTCAGTGCAACCCATCTGACTGCCCCCTCCAATTTTGCTAAATTGAAGTCATTAAAAGTTTCATTGTCTTTCGACACAAGTCTTAACCCTGCTGATAATTGAATAATCTGCTAAAATGTTTACACATTCCTCATTTGGAATAATTAGCAAATGATAACAATGGCCATGTGTGGTCATTACAGGCAATTATATTAAATGGCAACGTGCACGCTTTCCTCTCTTGCTTGTCTCCCTACCACCAAAGAAATGGAGGGAGGGGATTCCCCTAACAGCGTGTTCTCAAGGTAATTATCACCATCTTGAAACAGACTTGGGCATTAATATTTAAAATTGGAAACCTTTTTGGTTAAGTAGCAACCCCAAAGCCAAACAAAAAAAAAAACAAACCAAACCCCACCCAACAATATGTTACATCTTTAATAGCACTAAAATGCTCCATAGGACCACTGCAAACAAAAAGTAAGTAAGTAAGTAAGTAAGTAAGTAAGTAAGTAAGTAAGTAAGTAAGTAAGTAAGTAAGTAGGTAAGTAAGTAAGTAAGTAAATATATAAATAAACAAACAATCTGTTATTTTGACAACCTCTCTGTCATTTTGAAGAATAATGTTGGTATACAGCTGGTCCTTGACTTACCACCAGAACTGGGGGCCACAATTTTCATTGCTGAGCAAGGTGGGTGTTAGGTGAATTACTCTCGATTTAATGACCCTTTTTTGGGCATGATTGTTTAAGTGAATCGCTGTAGTTGTCAAGCAAATCCAGCTTTCCCCATTGACTTTGCTTGTTGGAAGGGATCTAAGGAGATTGCAAAAGATGATCACATGACCCTGGGACCGTGGAACTGTCATAAGTACATGCCAGTTGCCAAGTGCCTGTGTTGTGGAAAGAAAGGACTCGAGCCAGCACTTTGGGGAAGGCAAGATTTAATATGCGCAGGTTCAGAAAGCAAGGGGTCTAAACCCCGAGGGGTGTTCAGAGCTCACATATATAGTTTATACAACATATGCTTTCCTGACCCCTCTGGACCCCATATATGGTAATATTCTAAACATTCGTGTTCTCAGCATTCTTGATAGTATGGAAAAATACCAGACGGTTGAACATTGACACAGAGATAAAAATAGGGAATTGGCTACTAAGCAAAGCAAAAAACAGGATATGACTTAAATGGTCAAGGACAGTGGGGCAGAATATTATCTCGAGACACAGCAATTTCTGGAATGCTGAATCCCTCTACTTTGCCCTACTTCACCTGAAGTCTGATCACGTGACCCTGGGGATGCTGCAACGGTAGTAAGCGCGAGGACCAGTTGCAAATATTCAATGCTGTTCTAACTTCAAATGGTCACTGAATGAATGGTTGTAAGTTATAAGGACAATCTCTATGCATATTTGTCCAGGTATTACATGAGACAGAGAGATATTGGTATGCGATTACAAGATTTCTGGAAATCATTTCATGTTTGCCAACCAAAAGATTTTTTTCCTCTCTTTTTTTATAGCCAGCAATCATTCGCTCAATTCGCCCTGCAAATTTGGGTTCTTAGCCAATGGCAAGGCATCATCTACACACAAACATACTCATATATTTTAATTTCCAATTTGCTCATGGCAACATCACTATAAACATTCTTAAGCATTTTTCATTAAATACATTAAATAATCAAGAGCAGTGTGTCTCAACCTTGACAACTTTAAGACGTGGACTTCAACTCCCAGAATTCTTCATCCAGCATGGATGGCTGGGGAAATCTGGGAATTGAAGTCCACACATCTTAAAGTTGCCAAGATTGAGAAACATTGACCAAGTGGATATCCTACTTCTTTGTCATACTCCAGGCTGAACATTACTCCACATCCTCATTATTCCACAGTTATTTTCATCCACGCCTTACTTCCATCATAAACTACTTTTCTTGCATTTGACAACTGATCTTCCATTCCCTGTGCATGCAAAACACTCCGTGATTCATCGATTCATTCTCCCAAATGCTTTGTCTGAATTAACAACATGCAGTAAGGTTCTTTCTCACAACCATATTATCAACTTTTGAAGCACGGTTTTGCTGGTGTGACAAATATTGTTTCTCAGCTTGCCAACAAACTTGGTGGGAGGAGAGAGGTTTGGAATGCAGACTTGAAAGATTAAGAAGCAGATCATGAGGCTCAAAGACGTTACACCAGATGTCTGGCCAGACCTAGAGATGCTTTCTCATAACAATATTTTTCCACTTGATTGGGCAATGTGACCTGACCCAGAGGGAAGAGGGAGAATTCAATGCTTTTACTATATGGGTTTGGGAGGGTCTTGCCAGAGCTGGTTTTGCTTTCATTAGTGCCGAAGTGATGTACTCAATAAAGTTTTGCACTAAGAGATCGGAATGTCTCGAAGATGTTTGCTTGGTTGAGTTCGTCACTTGGAACCTTGACCCATATATTTCTCTGTAAAGGCAAAGACCTAATCTGATGACACATTTGACCCCTCCCTCGGGCTCAGCCTGGTCATCTCCTACAACACCTTTTACGAAATAGACTCTCAAAAGTTTTGACTCTTTTTCATTCTTAGACATACAAATAACCAATCACTTTCCCATCTATCATTAACACCACCTAACAGAACGCCATCTTCTGCAGATTACATTAATTGAAAACGTTACCTATTTTTTCCCAAAACCAAAACACTTACCACCAACCTGTGGCATCTCCAATGAAAGCTTCAGAGTGAAACACAGTCATAATACAAATTGTTTGACTAACACATTTAACAAATAAGCATTATAATGATCACAACTGGCCGAGAGATCACCCTGACAAAGACACAACAACAATATCCAAACAGATCAAATCTAGGTTGGTCCCCGGGATTAGAGATTAGCTTTTGGACGCATGCTGGAGCCCATCCATAGTGAACTTCTCTTTACTGGAATATGTGCTTTTGACTATTCTGTTAATCGTATTTATGTGGAAACTTCCTATTGGCTGATCGGTGTGATGATTTCCCCAATTATGTTACATACAGGGGTTTTCCTAGTGATATTCCATTTAAACACAAACCAAAGGTGACACTGCAGTGCCAACAGTTATGGGGCTGAAGAATTGACCTAGATGATTTCTTATGTACAAAGCATCCTAAAATTGTGGTTGCCTTTTTTAATTCATCTTAAGGTTATATTCTCCAGAATTCCATGTTTCTTGTCTCCCGTACAATTATCTATTTCTCATCTGCCACATATCTCCGTTTCTATAGTTGTCCATTTGATCTTCTTTTCCCAACTGAATCACCTGGTTCTGTCTTCATCTTCATTTTGGTTTTTGACCCCGTTTTTCTAATTGATTGAGATCCCTCTGAATTTTTTCCCCTGTCTTCTGAAGCATTAACTACCCCAATCAATTTTATGTTTTCTGAACATTTGGTAAGCAATTTGTAATATAAGGCCAAGGACTGAACCCTGTGGCTTTAGAAGAGATATAAGAAATGAATTTGCTGATTGATTAAGCAATCAGGAGGAATATGAGGAACCTTTCTGCCATAACATACATTTTGCTGGACTTACTATCAGGATTAGGAGAAAAGATAAATGCCTCTCTCTACTTCGTCATGTTCAATTTCTAACAGCATTTGGGAAACTGAGCAACTAAAGCCATACAGTGATGCGCAAAAACCCGAATAAATGTTTTGAATCAGTTTTGACTTTCCAACAAGTTGAAGGATAGGTACGATATTTTCAACTGTACTGTTCCAATTCAGGTTAATAGAATAACTAGATTTCTTTATGTCTTACAATAAATAGGAAGGGGAAAGTATCAGGAGTCCCAAAGGTTGCAAAAAAAACAACAACCAAGAAATGAAACTCTCTCTCTCTCTGTTACGCAAACCTTGCATTACCATTTAAATAAAATATTAACAATATTATGCTTTTACACACATTAAACTCTGTCTCCGAATAGCCTGGCTCATTTTTTTTTTACTGCTTCATCAGTTTACTAAAGCTTTGTGATTTTCAGCACCCAATAATACTACCACGGGTGAAAAATGTCAGAAAACCTCATGTTTTGAGAAATAGACATATTTTGTGTGTGTGTCTGAGTGTTTCGTTTATGCCTATAAATGTGCATGCCTGTTTTAAAATATCATTTATGTTGGAATGTCATGACTTTACCAGAGGAGTTATAAGTTCTCATACAACCTGTATGAAATATTTCTCTTCAAAACTCTCTGTTTTTGCTGCCCAGGTCTCGTATGATGTCAGCAACATTAAACCTTCCATTGGAAGAAGCCGTTCTCAATTTGTCTCCGTTTCCAGGAATGGCAGCCAGCCAGCCGACTTGCGCAATCTGATCTGCCCGCTCTTTCTCTAAGGAATACACTTAGTGCAAAAAGTGAAAATTAAATCTGAAGGCTTGAGGATAAGGTGAGAAACGAAAACCTTCTCTCGTGATTCCTCATCACCTTCAACTTTCTGGTTAAAAATTTATCAAACCCACCGGTCATGAATATCAAGCGCTATCAAAATGCAAAATGAGATTGAAACATCAAGGTCCACCAGCGACAAGAAACTGTCAGCCTGTAAAACTGTTTTTTGTTTTGTTTAGTTTTGTTCGTTGTTTTTTGTTTTCGTGAAACAATCACAGAATATTGTTGAGTGTTTGTCGCAATTCGTGTCTTTCTTTACCTAATTTTATAGGAATGCCTGATATGATTTCCAGGCTGAAGGTCTTTTGCAGGAATAAAAATAAAAGATTCCCTCAAGGCAAATTTGCTTCTCTGTAACTATGTAGACACATCTACATTCATTGTCTAGTAACAGTGTGGAAGTGGTCTCTCACTGCTGCCTTCCAGGGTTTTCTTTTTCTTCAGCCTAGTCAGCATTCCTGCAATTTTTTCATGTCTCCCATCCAAGAATTAACTTTGTTGTAGGATCAGCCAAACCTGGCCAGGTGTTACCACCCTGTTGTCTATTTATTTCGTGATGCATTTCCATGACTGCACAATTCAGATTATGTGACTCTGAGAGGCATACAACAGGAAAAAAAAACAAGAAAAGCTATAATCAACCAATAAAAAAAAAACTTTTGTGTCATGAAAGCTGATCTAGTCTTACAACAGCAACAGCAACAGCAACAGCAGCAACAACAACAACAACAACGACGACGACGACGACGACGACGACGACGACGACGATGATGATGATGATGATGATGATGATGATGATGATGATGATGAGTCTGGAGGCTAAACCATAGCATGTTATGACTGAGGGAACTAGGTATGTCTGGTCTAATGAAGACCAGGGGACTAGGGGTGACATGATAGCAATCTATCTAAAATTAAAAGTTCAAGAACAAGTGCTGGCTCCTTCAATTTTAAACTCAACCGCTCCCTCTTTCTACCAGTCAGTCACCAGACTATGTATAATCGGAATAAAAATCATGAACTAAAAGTATAGTAAAATCTGGTTTAACAAAGTTGGTTCAAAGTTAATCTGAGGCAATGAATGAAAGTTCTTTCAGTCAAATTTTATTAGACCAAGTTGGAATAAAACAATGAAAAATGCCCCAAATGTGCTTTGATGTTGTTGTTTTTGTATTCATCTATTTCATCTTTTATAGTTTCACAGAGTGCTTACTTGTATAACCTTGAGTACTGTGAATAAATAGCAACTTTAAAATATTTGCCTTAAGCACTCGCAAATTGTCTTTAAAAACAAAATGAAAAACTGTAATGTGCATATTGCACAAAGTTTATGATTTAAAAGTCAAGCCAGAAAATGCAATGGATGCAAATGAGGGCAACAGAATTTTCAATTTCAATCTTCAGCGTAACCTTTGCATAGAAGTGTATGAAGAGAAGAAAAAAGAGGAGGGTCAGGAAAGACAACGGGGCTGTCTTTAAATAGCCTTTCTTGGTTAATTTGATATGTGACTAAAACCAGATTTCCATTCTGGAGACAAAGAATAGCAGTGAAGTGCAAAAAAAGAGAGATTCCTTTACCGGAACCCTTTGCAAGTCTGGCACAGCCCTATTATATTTTCTCTTTTCTTAAGAACCCAATGCACACCACTTCAAAGAGATGACTATGAAAATTGATGTAAATATTGCTTCCTTCTTTCTGTCTCATCACTTCCTCACTCAAGAGGAGCAGCTACAGAAGAAAAGTCCACAAGTGTCAGGTACAAAGAATCCATACCATTATATTAAGTTGTTCAGATTTATTGCTCAGTCCTACACACACCAGACATTCAATACCAAATTGGCATCAGATAAGGATCAATGGAATTCAAGATGTTGGACTTCAACCATTTTTGGCAACATAAGGACTCTAAGCTGATGACTCCTTTAACACCACCCTCCCAAGCTCTTCCTGCTCTTCAGCTACACACACAGTTTATGAGCTGGATAGAAACAAGTTGGATGGGGAAACCTCACAGCATAACTTGGACTTATGGATCCACACCATGAAGACTGGCCAAGGACAGAATTCCCCTTTTCCTGAAATGTGCAGACTGCTGGAATAGAATTTCCTCAAATCTTTGTATGCGAATGATAAAGGAGATTTCATTGGTATTAAAATTGTTGAAAGTATAATATTAAACTTAAGTCTGAGATGTGATAGGTAAAGAACTGTCACTATTCCCTAGTGTGCTCTAGTCTAAAAGGTGGCTGCTATGTCTTGTCTTAGCTGAACATCTGGAATTAAAATGTCATGCATTCCTTTGTCATCTTTTACTGTTTTGTGTGAGGCACTTCATCCATTTCAGCATCATTTAAGTGGCCTAAGTGGCCAATATTAAACTTGTCAATATTGGTACAAATGATCAGATTCCAGTTCTATTCAGGCCACTGTGAATTCCTGCCTATCAAAAGACTTATGTAAAAATGTTAGACTACTAATCTGCACCACAACAGATCTCTCTGTCTCCATCTCTGTCTCTCCATCCATCCATCCATCCATCCATCCATCCATCCATCCATCCATCCATCCATCCATCCATCTCCACTGTCAATATACAACAATATATTTTGGACAGTATACAACAATAAAGACTTTTTTTTCCTTTTTAGGACCCTTTCATCCATTTATTCTGAGTGGGGTTGAGGTGACTGAATGGAGCTGAGTATTTACTGGCTGGATGCCCTTCCTGACACCTATGAGGAGTTCACAGCAATTTTTTTTTTCTTTGCACCCTGATAGAGAAACATCTGCTTCTGCCTAGGATTGAACTCTCAACCTTCCCAGTGGGAGGCAAGCATCTTCAACGCAAGGCCACTGCATTGCTCATACAACATTAAAGACAATAAGACAGAAAAAGAATAATGGTGCATGTTCAGAAAAAGAAACATTTGAACTAATACACCCAAACCCTGTAAGAGGCTTGCCAGTTATCGTAATCCAAACTTTAGGAAAAGCCAAGTTTCAAACTTATTTTAAACATAGTTGGGGGAGGGGGCATAAGCAACTCTGGGGGGTAGCTATTCCAGAGGGCAGAGGCTGTGGTTGCCATGCACCATATGCATGGAGAGAAGGTTTTACACCTAGGCAGGAAAAAGGTACAAATACAGATTAGGTGAAACCTGGCTCAAAAACAGTAACTGTCAGGGGGACCTTGGAGTCCTAGTGGACGATCACTTAAATATGAGCCAGCAGTGTGTGGCAGCAGCCAAAAAAAGCTAATACAATCCTTGGTTGTATAAACAGAGGCATAGAATCAAAATCACAGGAAATATTAGTACCACTTTATAAATCCTTAGTAAGACCACACCTGGAATATTGCAACCAGTTTGGTCACCACATTACAAAAAAGATGTTGAGGCTTTGGAAAAAGGGCAAAGAAGAACAATTAAGATGATTAAGGGCCTGGAGACAAAAATATATGAAGAACGATTACAGGAATTGGATATGGCTAGTCTAGAGAAAAGAAGAAATAGGGGTGACACGATTGCAGTATTCCAGTATTTGAGGGGCTGCCACAAAGAAGAGGGAGTCAAGTTATTCTCCAAAGCACCAGAAGGCAAGACAAGAAACAATGGATGGAAACTAATCAAGGAGAGAAGCAACCTAGAACTAAAGAGAAACTTCCTAACAGTGAGGACAATTAACCAGTGAACTGCTTGCCTTCAGAAGTTGTAGGTGCTTCATCGCTGGACATTTTTAAGAAGAGGCTGGACAGCCACCTATCTGAAATGGTAAAGGGTCTCCTGCTGGAGCAGGGGGTTGGATTAGAAGACCTCCAAGATCCCTTCCAGCTCTATTCTGATTGAAAGAATCTGCTCATCTTTTGAGGTCAAAGAGTAGGAAGTTCCAGTGATGTACTGCACATGCACCAAAAGAAGAGTTAACTTATTTACTTACATACTCAGAATTTTCTATAGCTTCTGTTGCTGCTTCTTGCCTTTCAGATGCAAATTATGACAATAACCTAGAGAAAAAATGTGGCTTTATGTGAGTTAGAGATACATTTGAGTATAAAATGAGGCAGCCCTGAGATGTACGGGGAACGATGGAGACCAAACTATAAAAACTGGTGCCGCTAATTGCCAAATAATATCTGGATGGTGGGGAACATGGTGTTTTATGATGCCACATAAACCTGCCTTCTGAATCAGCCTCCATATCTAGAGAGGGCCAAAAAATAATGCTCATATCCCCCCAGATATCATGGATACTGAAAAATGCCTTCGTTAGAATAGAGGTTTTGTAACCATTATCATTTCTTGTATAAACTACACTGAACAGTTCAGGGAAATGTTTTGCAAAGCATCCCCAAAGCTAAAATGAAAGACATCATAATAATAATAATAATAATAATAATAATAATAATAATAATAATAATAATAATAATAATAATAATAATAGTAGTAGTAGTAGTAGTAGTAGTAGTAGTAGTAGTAATAATAATAATAATAATAATAATAATAATAATAGTAGTAGTAGTAGTAGTAGTAGTAATAATAATAATAATAATAATAATAATAATAATAATAGTAGTAGTAGTAGTAGTAGTAGTAATAATAATAATAATAATAATAATAATAATAGTAGTAGTAGTAGTAGTAGTAGTAGTAATAATAATAATAATAATAATAATAATAATAATAATAATAATAATAATAATAATAATAATAAAGTTGGAAGGGACCTTGGAGGTCATCGAGTCCAACCCCCTGCTCAGGCAGGAAATCTTATACCATTTCAGACAAATGGCTGTCCAATCTCTTCTTAAAAACTTCCAGTGTTGGAGCATTCACCGCTTCTGGAGGCAGGTTGTTCCACTGGTTAAATGTTCTAACTGTCAGAAAGTTTCTCCTTAGTTCCAGGTTGCTTTTCTCCTTGATTAGTTTCCATCCGTTGCTTCTTGTCCTGCCTGCAGGCGCTTTGGAGAATAGCTTGACTCCCTCTTTTTGGGGGCAGCCCCTGAGATATTGGAAGACTGCTATCATGTCCCCCCTCATCCTTCTCTTCATTAAACTAGACATACCCAATTCCAGCAACCGTTCCTTATATGCTTTAGCCTCCAGTCCCGTAATCATCTTTGTTGCTCTTCTCTGTACTCTTTCTAGAGTCTCAGCATCTTTTTTACATCGTGGTGACCAAAACTGGATGCAGGATTCCAAGTGTGCCCTTACCAAAGCATTGTAAAGTGGTATTAATACTTCACGTGATCTTGATTCTATCCTTCTGTTAATGCAGCCTAGCACTGTGTTGGCCTTTTTGGCAGCTGCAGCACACGGCTGGCTCATATTTAAGTGATTGTCCACTAGGACTCTGAGGTCCCTCTCAAAAATGTGAGAAGACTTTCTTTTTTCTTTGAAGATCCTAGATAAAGCTACTCAGTTACTTCTATAAAAGTTACAACTGTGGATTTTATTGCGGTTGTATTTATTATACATTTCCTTCCCACTTCTTTCTTCTATCTTGGGGTGGGGTTGGGTTGCATGACACTGGACTTTGTGGAGCTATTATGAAAGTTTCACAAGGTCCACCCACCATGCCAAGACATAATTTGCTTAACCAATATTTGTTTTAAAAGCTGGACTTTTCCAGGGTTATATACTGTGCCAATGCCATAGAAGATCAGGTCACAGGACACAATAGAAGAAAAAAGAGGATAAAGGGTCTGGAGGCTCAATCATATGATGAACGGTTGAAGGAATTAGGTATGTCTAACCTATTAAAGTTGAAACTCAAATACTTTGGCCACCTAATGAGAAGGAGGACTCCCTGGAGAAGAGCCTAATGCTGGGAAAGATGGAGGGCAATAGAAGAAGGGGACGACAGAGAATGAGGTGGCTGGGTGGAGTCACTGAAGCAGTAGGCATGTGCTTAAAGGGACTCCAGAAGATGGCAGAGGACAGGAAGGTCTGGAGGAATGTTGTCCATGGGGCTGCAATGGCGGATGGTACAGGATAATAAAAACAAAGACAAATAGGCTGAAAAACATCACCCTGCCAACAAAAGTGCGTATAGTCAAGGCCATGGTTTTCCCAGTTGCAATGTATAGTTGTGAAAGTTGGACCATAAGAAAGGCTGAGCACCAAAGAATTGAGGCCTTTGAACTATGGTGCTGGAGAAGACTCCTGCGAGTCCCCTGGACTGAAAGGTGATCAAACCGGTCAGTCCTGGAGGAGATCAACCCTGACTGCTCTTTAGAAGGCCAGATCCTGAAGTGGAAACTCAAGTACTTTGGCCATCTATGAGAAGGAAGGACTCACTGGAGAAGAGCCTGATGCTGGGAAAGATGGAGGGCAAGAGAAGAAGGGGACGACAGAGAATGAGGTGGCTGGATGGAGTCACTGAAGCAATAGGCGTGAGCTTCAATGGACTCCAGAAGATGTTAGAGGACAGGAAGACCTGGAGGAACGTTGTCCATGGGACCGCGATGGGTTGGACACGACTTCACAACTAACAACAACAATAAACCTATTAAAGAGAAGGATTAGGGGTGGCATGATAGCCATCTTTCAGTATTTGAGGGGATGGCACAGAGAAGAGGGAATTTATTTGTTCTCCAAAGTACCAGAGGGCAGAAAAAGAAATAATGGGTGGAACTTGTTAAGGAGAGATCCAACCTAGAATCAAGGAGAAATTTCCTGACAGTGAGAACAATTAATCAGTGGAAAGAGTTGTCTCCTGAAATGGTGGGTGCTTCATCACTGGAGGTTTTCAAAAATAGACTGGGTAACTATTTGACTGGATGGTATAGGGCACCTGCCTTAAGCAGAGAGTTGGATCAAAAGACCTCTCAGATCCCATCCAGCCCCATTATTCTATATTAAGTCAGAACGCTAATCCACCAATTGCTAACCATCGTTTACTGCAATATTTCTTAACCTCAGAAATTTTGAAGAAAAGTGGACTTCAGTTTCAAGAATTTCTTAGCCCATGCATGAGCTAGGGAATTCTGGGAGTTGAAGTCCATACATCTTGAATTTGCTGAGGTTTAGAAACACAGGTTTACTGAATAAATTATGACAAGCTACTTTCACACAACACACTAAGCCAAAATACAAACAACTCACATTATGACTTAGTAAAATAAAATAAAATAAAGCATGCTGTGGGATCCCATCAGATTCCCATGGTAGTATTGATCACATTCAGTAATCCCAGAAACTATTTTTATAGTACAAGGATCCTGGTTATGGGATTTTCTCTCTTTTAAATTATAGTTGAGAATCCTATTTTTTTTTAACCTCAGCTTCAGTTTTATAGCTTAGTACAGTGTGTAAAGTCTATTGCATAATGAAAAATAGCTAAGGAATAAAGTCTGTTTGAAATAAGAGGAACAGAACAACTAGCATCTGACAAGATTCAGCCATTCACTATATTATTTTAAACACAACAATTTTTGAATTGGAATATAGAATTATTTCAAAAGGTAGAGGGGAGGGATGTAGGGAAAAAAATGTAGACCCATGTAACTGAAAAAAAAAATGGCTAATGAAATTACCTTCCATGAGTTGTGAATAATCTACCTGAATTTAAATTTTAAATGACTGCCAATATAATTTTAATCTTACAAATGGATTTTTTCCCTTATAACTGTGTTTTGAAGAATTACTCCATAGGACATCTTGCATTGTTCAAGTACACTTGGGCACATGAATTAAAAGCACATTTTAGCAGCGCTGTGGGCTCATCAATAAAAGTTCCAAGCAAAAGCCATTTTTTCTCTTTTATTTTCATTAAAACATCACCTATATTACCACCAAAATAATTCCACACATTTATTCATTTTTTTTTCCTAAGAGGTTCCGAATATTTTCAAATAAATTCCAGGCAGGGAACACTGAATTTCTTCCCTGAATAATCCAAATATTCAGTGCATTAAATATGAAGCTGAAAGGATAACAGCTGTAGCTCTTAGGATAAGGAAAAAAAAGTGTAAACAAACAAGGTTGTTAATATTCTCCATGATTAAAAGTATAACCATGCACTAATTAAAGTAATTATATTATTGCTGCTGCTACTACTACCACCACCACTACTATTACTACTACGAGATGGGTGATAAGGCTATCATCCGGTATTAATTGGTAGCTAATCTTTTGTTGCCTAGGCCCAACCAGCCGGTTGACTCCTTGGGCCAGTCACTCTCCTTCAGCCCTTGGAAGAAAGCAATGCAACAACAAACTGCTTCTGAATATACTGCCAAGAAAAATGCAGGGGTTTGTCCAAGCAGTTTCCAGGACCCAAATTAATGCGAGGGTGTGCACATCGGCACATGCCCACAAACACAGACAGAGCATGATGTATCAATTGAAAACCAACCCAAAAGGAAACGTTAACAGGCAGCTTATCTTTCTACACACTGGAGTTCCACACCGGTTACCAACTCTGTGGGCCCATACTATCATCAAATGAGTGGGGGGAAAGCGTTTTATGATCCCAGGTTGAGAATTTATAACAGATAGTAGCACACCTGAAGCAGTTCCTTTAGAAATGAGATATATTGCAGCACAAAGGTCTACTAGCCCATATTCAATTTGTTCCGTAAAAGCTATGAAGGCTAGGGGGAGGGGTAAGCATTTTTCTTAGGGCACCTACTTCCAAATCCCTTATCAACTTCTAGAAGTAATAAATCATCGGGGCTTTATATCTTTGCCAAGAAAACAAAACACAAAAAAACCCACCCTCCAGGATTCCCCACACCCCACCAGTATACTTTAGTAGACTATTTTATCCTTAACTGAAAGGAAGTTGTCTAGGTGTCATGAAGTAATAGGTAGACAATTAGCGTAAAGGGAAAAAAAATACTACTTTCCCCAGCATAATAAAGTGTTTCTTCCCCCTTTTCATTCTCTACCCTTCATTATTACAATGGGATTCTGTGTTGTGTCACTCCGAAGCCATTTTTGATAACAGAACAAGGTGTCTAAATTATCATGTCAAGTCTTTCTGACTTTTTCAATACTTGTCTGTATCAAGATGGATTGTCAGGCACGTCTTCCTTCCAAGTTCTACAGACTGAGATGGTGGAAAGGGGGGGGGGGGGAGAAATGTAAATTGCCAGCAAATCAAATTACAGAGCATTAATAAGGTCAAAGGAGTAGAGTTTATGATCATCTTTTATGAAATACATGAAGCATGAATGTTCCAGCATTTTGTTCTCATGATCATAATTAAGGGGAAACTCTTTCATGTAACTTATTGAAAATTGTCTTTTCAAAATGAATCATGAGATTTATAGTCAAGCACGTTTGCCTGATCATTCTCTCTCTCTCTCTCTCTCTCTCTCTCTCTCTCTCTCTCTCTCTCTCTCTCTCTCTCAACTCTATGCGACATTTGCCTTGTTATAAACCAGAGTTGTACATGTTTATTTATATATCTTGCTAACATTTTCTGGATGAAAACTTAAGAGGCATTCATTCAATAAGCAACAGTATCTACAGCAGCGGTTCTCAACCTGTGGGTCGGGACCCCATTTGGGGTCGATCGACCATTTCATGGGGGTCGCCAAGCAAGGCTGTCCGCCATTTTTTTTGTCCGCCATTTTCCCCCCTTTTCCGGCGGGTGCCTTACCTCCCTTGGGCTGGGCCAGCTGGTGGTCGGCCTGCTCCGTCTCTGCCGCTTGCCAGCTACGCCTCGGCTGGCGCAGGGGGCGGAACCACGCATGCGTGGCGCTCCTGGGCAGGGAAAGTCCTCGACTTACGACCGGTTTAGTCCTCGACTTACGACCGGTTTAGTCCTCGACTTACGACCGGTTGGGGTCGCGGCATTAAAAAGGTTGAGAACCACTGATCTACAGCTATGAAGTCAATTAAAATTGGTTTGTCTATCCAACCCCCACCCCCACCCCCAATATAGAAGTCTTTATCCTGACCTTGCTCCAGGAAGCCAAGGTGATACACATCACTTGGTGCATCATAAAAGGTCACCTGATCCCCCCCCCAAAAAAAGAAACCAAAACCAAGAGACCCAACAAGTTCTCATGAACCCTTAGCCACACCTAGACACTTAGTCCTAGGCAGAGGTCTTTAGTGAAGATCTAGGGTGAAAGACCTGAACAAGTCTGAGAGATTAGCTAAAAGCCATGAGTGCTTAACAGGAAAACAAATCCACAAGTACAGCTTTGTGCTCCTGTGGCTTATTTAGGGTATATAATCTCTTTGGACAGGGCTGAGAACATCTTATGGAAACCTCAACTCTTGTGATGCTATGTTTGAGACCTTGATTTTTTCGTTGACCTTGTCTCTTGCTGCTGCTTCAGATTCTCACCTGACTGATCACTCACAAACCCTGTGGCCTGTCCATCCTCAAAGGACTTTTGNATTTCTGCCCTCTGGCAGATTTACAGCCTGCTTAATTTGCTTGCTGGCAGCCAGCTGTATTGGCACAGAAAGCAGTGGTAGTGCTATCACGGCCCCAGGGTAAAGAGTTCAGCAGAGCTCTGAAGAAGGGAGGCCATCTCAGTCCAGGAAAAGTGATCAGCACCGCCATTCCTTGGATACCCACTTGAGAAATATCTCTGTCCCTTGGTGAAATCTGAGAAAAAATGTTTCCTTCGACTGCAGTTTCTCAGCCATCCCCATCCCAGAAACTGAGGCACTGGCTCTTTGTATTTACCCACAGTTGTAAGCTAAAAGTATATCTTGGCCCCTTTGCAACCCTTCTTAACCCCCAAAGTGTCACGGAGGAATATTCAAGCAGTTCTGTCACTGAGACTTAATCCACACAAAGTTTCCTGCAGGACAATCTCCAAGGTCCGAGCCATACCTTGCTCTCAACAAGGCTGAGAACAATGCTGGCTTTTTCTGAGACTCTCAATCCAATCCTTGGCCAAAGGTTTGATAGGAAGTCACAACAAACATATTATGGATATGTTGACATATTGTGATGAGAAATATCATGACTTGTTCCCTTCATGATTTAATCAAGGGTTTAATGGCAACGAAGCTTTGTTTAATGCAAAATATGAACCAAGTTAATAAGTCTTTAAGGACACTTTTATTAAAGAAGTCCAAATATCTTAGTACTTGATTCTCATACTTCTCTCTGCTAGAAGACAGACAGACAGACAGACAGACAGACAGACAGACAGACAGACAGACAGACAGACAGACAGACAGACAGACAGACAGAGATAGATGTGATGTCTGTCTGTCTGTCTGATGGACAGGCAGACAAATACTGTCTTAGTAAGACAGAGAGTATTATCGGCCTGGAGAAGTAAGGCCTCTTCATTGAGACAGCCATATTTGGCCAGTTAATTTCCATATATAGGACTCAGAGAAAGTGACTTGCCCAAAGTTCCCAATTCAGTTTCTGTGCCTAAGGAACGATTAAATCCTGATTCTCCCACTGCCTAATCCAGGGGTCTTCAAACTGGGCTCTTTTATGACTTGTGGACTTTAACTCCCAGAATTCCTCAGCCAGCGTGCCTGGCTGAGGAATTCTGGGAGTTGAAGTCCACAAGTCATAAAAGGGCCAGGTTTGAAGACCCCTGCCTAATCTGACACCTTAACTGCTACATTACAATGGTTCTCATGGGCAGATGGATGGATGGATGGATAAGAGAGTGATCCAAGACCTCTGCTTTTGATAACTATGCTGTAATATCAACTAATGCACATAACATTATTTTTAAGAGCAATCTCTTTAAGCTTTCTGATGTTTTTCCTTCTCAAATTATTTGCCTTCTACTACCCAACTGCACTTTAATGAACAATAAAATATTGTTTCTAGTGAAGTGTGGGAGATATGAAGTACATTGGAAATAACTTTTAGCATTATTAAGATACAGTCTATCAGACACAGAAAGATCAGGTCCAAAGTGAGGGTCCAATTAAACTGATTTATTGCTAAACAGCCTATGCACAGGAATAATCTCAACTAATAGAATCTGTTTGGAGTTAGATAAGAGTCCACGGAATTCAAGGGAAATTTTTCTCCACTGATCCCTCTTTTAACTCTGCTTCCAGGTTCTGTCACTTTTTCTCCTACAATTTCTTAGCTTTAACCCTGAAACATAGATTCCTAACAGTGAGACTCTTAACAGTCCAGTGGAACAGCTTGCCACCAGAAGTTATGGGTGCTTCATCACTGGAGGTTTTTAAGAAGAGACTGGACAACCATTTGTCTGAAATGGTATAGGGTCTCCTGCTTGAGCAAGGGGCTGGACTAGAAGACCTCCAAAGTCCATTCCAGCTCTATTCTGATTGATTGATTGAAAATTGATTCTCTGAAATGCACAAGAAGGGATTCATGGCATAACAATGAATTGCACTATGTTCTCAGAAGTGCAGATGGTTCTGCTAAACCTACCACACTATTTTCTTTCTTTTTAAAACATCCTTTTTCTTTCTTTCTTTCTTTCTCTTTCTTTCTTTCTTTCTTTCTTTCTTTATTTCTTTCTTTCTCTTTCTTTCTTTCTTTCTTTCTTTTTTCTTTTTAAAAAAGGGTATTCAATTTTCATTAGTAAAAGCTGTTCAAGGCAAGCTAAAATTCAAACTACTTACCCAGCAGCTTTGTATGTTAAATGCTTCTGACATTTCACCTTCTTAACAACTGAAAAGGATATGCTGATACATCTTTTACAGTTTGATCAAAAGTCCCTGTGATTAATGTTTGTTAAAACATTGTCAGAGACTGTTTGGCTGAAATTTAATAACAGTCCCAAGTAATCAATATATAATCTCATTGTGAATTTCAAAGCTATAAAGTTTAACGCTATCAAGAGGAGAACATTAATTGAAATGAAGGCACTACAGAATTCCATGATCTGAAAGCTTATCTAATTCAAACCCATTATCTGAAGCCAAGTTCCTCTGGAGATAACTATTCAAGGCAAACTGCAGTGGGAGAACTGATATGAGGTTGTTTTGTTCCATATGATGGTTGGATGAGTCCAAAGATAGTGTCCAAATCACTCCCGCCATGCTTTTTCTTAGTATTCAAGAGCATAATAATTAAAGCATGATTATTTTAAACACTTCTTCCACTTGCCAGCCTAATTTTCCTCTTCCATCATCACTCTTGGAAGATGAAGCATCACAACATTGGTTGTCCCTTTTGACCTTCTCCTTCTCCACTCCCTCAGTTTTATCAGGTCACTAGAGTCCCAAAGGTGCTTTTTCAGGAAGCAACTGGACTGTCTTGTTTTTCTTTGACGACATTTTGCTTCTCTTCCAAGAAGCTTCTTCAGCTCTGACTGGATGGTGAGGAATGGAAGGATTTATACTCCTTGCAGACAGCTGGTCATTTGCCTTCTTTTAGAGAGTTGTTGAGGCCACCTGGAGGTTTATCTGTGTTCTCAGTGTCACCTGAGTAAT
This sequence comes from Protobothrops mucrosquamatus, assembly GCF_001527695.2. Lineage (NCBI taxonomy): Eukaryota > Metazoa > Chordata > Lepidosauria > Squamata > Viperidae > Protobothrops > Protobothrops mucrosquamatus. Next base: position 323,280 of record NW_015387375.1, on the reverse strand, counting down.
TCAAATGTGTGTGGAGCCTTCTGAATAAAATGGAATGTAATACAAGAATAGAGTAGAGTAGAGTAGAGTAGAGTAGAGTAGAGTAGAGTAGAGTAGAGTAGAGTAGAGTAGAATAGAATAGAATAGAATAGAATAGAATAGAATAGAATAGAATAGAATAGAATAGAATAGAATAGAATAGAATATAGAATAGAATAGAGCTGGAAGGGACTTTGGAGGTCTTCTAGTCTGTCTCCTGAAAAAGCATCTTTGGATCAACTATGATCTGGATGACTGAGAATCTCCATAGACAGGTTACTAGAGCTTAATCTTTTCTTTAACATAGAGTCCCTTTAAATACCTTTTGTGGCCACCAAGACTTAACTCAAGATTTAAAGCATCAGACTGCATCCAATATTTGCAGACCTCCCCCCATGATGACATTGTGGCCCCCCACAGGGCCACGGGGCCACAGGTTGAGAACCACTGCACTCAAGTATCTTGTGATTTGAGGAAGAAGTATCAATGATGCCTTTTCCAAACCAAAGTGCAGTGCAGTGCAGTGTCAAGGTCATTGCAGAGTTGACACAGTTGACACAGCAATTGTGATGGAAACTCCTTCAACTACTCTCTTTGGTCATGTCAGTAAAAATATCAACTAAATGAAAACCACATTAAATCGCCTTTAAAAACCATGATGATTTTCAGGGCAATCTGAACTGATGCCTGAGGGAGTTACTTCACTCAGTTTCTTAATAAGTGCTGGCCTTAATCCAAATACTTATTCTATAAGAAAAGAATATCTACGCAATTGTAGACTGTGATCACCTTTATTAAGGTAGCAGGAGACAGTGAGTTCTAATCCCACCCTAAACTGACTGGGTGATTTTGAGCCAATCACCAGGAGATGGTGAGTGTTAGTCTTGCCTTAGCATGGTAGCTTGAGCTAATCACCAGGAGATGGTGAATTCTAGTCCCACCTTAGGTATGAAAACCAGTTGGATGACTTTGGGCCAGTCCCTGTCTCTCAGCCCAACCTACCTCATAGGATTATTGCTGTGAGGAAAATATGAGGATAATAAAGGCTGCTATACAACAAACAAACAGGTAAGTAAGTAAGTAAGTAAGTAAGTAAGTAAGTAAGTAAGTAAGTAAGTACGTACGTACGTAAGTAAGTAAGTAAGTAAGTAAGTAAGTAAGTAAGTAAGTAAGTAAGTAAGTAAGTAAATGTCCTTCCTGGTTCAGCTTTTCTCCTTCTTGAACTAAAAACTGAAGCTTTTTATCATGACGTGGCAGTTGTCCAATAATTATTTTGCTTCCTCTTTTTGATTATTATTTTTTTTTGCTAGCACTCTATTATTCCTTTGAACGCTGTAACCCACATGTGGTGAAAGCATAGATTTATAGGGACGGCCTAGAATGTTATCAATTTTATTATAGATCCCTCTCTTAATAATGGCTAGTGTGGAAATCACCCCCTTCCTGTCTATTGAGCCTGTGATTACCCATCCATTGAGCTGTCCATAACTAACCCAAGATTTCTTTAGCATGCCCTGTCGCTTTAATTTCCTCTAAGCCTTATCCCAGGGTTTTGAAGTTTCAAAAAGTTCTGTAAGCTAAAGAAACTAAAGATGTTTGCTCAGTCCAGGGGAAGGCAACCTTGGCTCTTTTATGACTCGTGGACTTCAACTCCCAGAATTCCTGAGCCCGCCACGCTGAGGGGAAAGGGAGAGGTTTCCAAGCTGAGCCATGCTGGCTCAGGGATTCTGGGAGTTGAAGTCCACGAGTCATAAAAGAGCCAAGGTTGCCTACCCCTGGCTTAGTCTCTTTAATCTTACTCCTCAAAGGACCTTTTGGGTCAAGGATGTATGAGTAATCCTCAACATATGACCACAACTGAGCCCAACATTTATGTTGTTAAACAAGGCAGTTGTTAAATGAGTTGGGCTTCATTTTACTAGGTTGTTTTTTTGCCTCAGTTCTTAAATGAATCACCGCAATTGTTAAGTGAATTGTGCAGTTATTAAGTGAATCTGGCTTCCCCCATTGACTTTGCTTGTCAGAAGCCATTTGGGAAGGTTACAAATGACAGTCACTTGAACCCGGGACACCGCAACTGTCATAAATACATGCCAGTTGCCAAGCACCCTAATTTTGATCATGTGACCATGGGGAATGCTGCAACAGTCATAAGTGTGAAAAACGGTCATAAGTCGCTTTTTCAGTGCCATTTTACCTTTGAATGTTCATTAAACAAATGGTTGTAAGTCAAGGAGTGTGCCCGTAGCTAAGAACTCTTGACCTAGTCCAAGTACTAAAGTTCTCTGAACTAGTTATTGTCTTGATAGTCCTTGATATTCTTGATAATTAGAAGGAACTAGTCATTATCTTGACAATCAAGTCACCTGATTATAAAGAAGAGTTAGTGATGATTGTGGGGTGAGAAACTCTAGCATCCCTTCCAACTCTATTATTCTGTTCTTTTATTCTGTTATTTTTTTTTCTATGATCCCATGTATCCAAGCCATCAAGCCCCAATAATAATAATAATAATAATAATAATAATAATTTAATTTATATACCGCCCTTCTCCCGTAGGACTCAGGGCGGTGCACAGCATATTAAAACAGACAAACAAGATACATCAAAGAACAAAAAAACCCCATAAAACCAAATTAAAAGCCAAATATTAGAAGCTGTGTGTCAATTAAAATTTTCTTAAAATCATCCCTACCTAAAATCC
>NW_015387375.1:298356-319675 GCF_001527695.2 Protobothrops mucrosquamatus | reverse complement strand
CGTACTGATGGAAATCCACCCCAAAGCCACGAATGATCTCTCCCAGCGGCTTTACATAAATATTGAACAAGAGGGGGGAGAGGACCGACCCCTGAGGCACCCCACAAGTGAGGGGCCTAGGAGTCGACCTCTGTCCCCCTGCCAATACAGACTGCGTACGGTCGGTGAGGAAGGAGGAGAACCACCGCATAATGGTGCCCCCCACTCCTAACCCACCGAGACGCCGCAGCATGATACCGTGGTCTACAGTATCAAAAGCCGCTGAGAGGTCCAAAAGAACAAGGACAGAGGAATAGCCTCTGTCCCGGGCCCTCCAGAGATCATTGACCAACGTGACCAATGCCGTTTCCGTGCTGTGTCCCGGCCTGAAGCCCGACTGGTATGGGTCTAGATAGACTGCTGGAATGGCATAAGATCTCCCGCCAAGGGCAAGGGGTTGGACTAGAACAGGGCTTTTCAACCCTGTTGGTATGGGTACCACCTGTGGTACATTGGCACCTGGCAGGTGGTACGCGACCATCCTAGAAAAGTGGTAGTGGGGGAGGGGAATGAGCTGAACCGGCGGCAACATTGTACAAGCCTGAGCGAGAGATGGCTGGAGCTGCAGGGCTGTCAGGGTTCAGCGGAAGCGCTGGGATCAGCGCCAGGCTCCAGCTGGAGCTCGGCGCTGATCCTGACGCTTCTGCTGAGCCCAGAAGAAGCATCGATCCGCTGGAATGTTGCAGCATCTCCAGGGTCTTGTGATTTACATTCAGATGCTTGGCAACTGATTCATATTTATGACAGTCACAGTGTCCCAGGGTCTTGTAAAGTGACCAAAACCTGCTGCAACCACCCAGCAGACGGGGGGAATAAAAACCAAACACCCCCACCCCATGCCCGCTGCCAATCCTCAACAGAAATGCTCACAACAATGAAAACCTCAGACAGGAGGAAGAGCGCCGCCGGGCGGGCGGGCAGGTGTCTTGCTCGGCTGTGGCTTGGGGGGCACTTTTTTCAGTGCCATTGTAACTTCAAACAGTCACTAAACGAAGTTTTGTAAGTCGAGGACTACCTGTACTTTATCACTTTTTTCCTTTTTTTTTTGGGTCATCAAATTTTTGACACCTTGATAGGCAACTGGTGGTACTCAGATGTTGCCATATCCTAAAAGTGGTACAGTGGGTGAAAAGATTGAAAAGCCCTGGACTAGAGTACCTCCAAAGTCCCTTCCAACTCCGTTATTATACGTTCTATGTTCTACATGTGGAACTCCAAGCAGGAATGTGATGATCCCAAACTGTAATCTTTGTGTCGGAGTTGAGCAGCAAATAAGACAATTTGTCTTTGGGATGTTGAGAGTAAGTCCTCCTTCTTAGTGGCCGAAATAGAAAAAAGGACAGCAATTAAACTCTCAAGATTTTCTGACAGTGTAGTTTTTCACACAGGGTGTATTTCAAGCATTTTGCAAAGTCTGCAAAATATACAGCCTGAATACGCTCAAAGTGTTAACTCGGTGAAAGCCAGCGTTGAATCATGATAACAATTTATTTGGCTTAGCGTGCCAAGACTACCAACCTTGAATTCTTCTACCAAAAGGGTGCCACTTTCTCAGAATGTATTTATTTTTTTTAAAGTCATAAATCCGAGCAAGGATTGCTTCCAAAAATCCTGAAATATATCCTCTGTAAAAATTGGGCACGTTTTCATAGATTTCATATTGCACCCTAATTAGCTTTGGTTTCATCAGGAAAGAACGTTGCATGGCTATATAAACACCGCATTATATATTCTACAAGTAAGCTCTTTCTTCTTTTATTTTATATATGGTAATTGTTCTGAATCATCCTAGATAAGAATCCATTACCATGCAGACTAACCCACAAACAATTTTTCCTTTTTTCTTTTTCTTTAAAAAGATAACCATTGTCTCCCCTTCTTTTCCTTTTAGGGCTCACCATTTAATATCATCGTGGCTGCCTCTTGCAGGAGTGCCCTATTCTAACTCTTCATGCGATTATTTTCTCTTTTCTAAATGACCTTTTTTTCCCACATCAAGAGAAGGAACTGTAGTGTCTATTGGCATTGTATTCCTGACACACTTTATTTATTTGTATCTTGGCTTTATTGTGTTTCTTTTTAATAAATAACTCAGGGTGGTAAACATATCCAACCCACCTCCCTCCTCCTATTTCTCCCACAACAACATCCCTATGAGGTGGATTGGGTGGAGAGAGCGTGACTGGCCCAAACTCTCCCAATTGATTTTCATGCCTAAAGCGGGACTAGAACTCACAGACTCCTGGTTATTGGCCCAAAGTTATCGAGCTGGCTTTTATGGCTAAGGTGGGATTAGAACTCACTGCCTCCTGGTGATTGGCCCAAAGTCACTCAGCTGGCTTTCATAGCTAAGGTGGGACTAGAACTCACTGCCTCCTGGTGATTGGCCCAAAGTCATCAAACTGGCTTTTATGGCTAAGGTGGGACTAGAACTCACAGACTCCTGGTGATTGGCCCAAAGTCATCAAGCTGGCTTTTATGGCGAAGGCGGGACTTGAACTCACAGTCTTCTGCATTTTCTGCGTCGCATGAGAAAAGCACATCTTCCTTCCCCTGTCCTGACCACTTTCTACAGGGGGACGATCGAGAGCATCCTGTCATACAGCATCACAGTCTGGTTTGGAAGCATCCCTGCTTCGGACAGGAAGGCGGTGCAGAGAGTGGTGAGAATGGCCGAAAAGATCATTGGCAGTTCCCTCCCTCCCATCCAGGACATAGCACAGAAGCGCTGCTTGAGCAGGGTCCGTAAGATTATCTGGGACACTACACCCCCTCTTTACGACCTGTTTTCCTTGTTACCTTCTGGGAGGAGGGGGCTCCGTGGTATCTGTAGCAGAACATCCAGATTCAGCCAGAGTTTCATTCCATACAGCATTAACCTTGTGAACTCTCAAGCTTCCTCCTTCCGTTATATATTTGAGATGGACAGTATTTAATATTTATTTGATACATATATGTAGGAATGTGGGTCTATATATATGTTGTTCATAGTATGTTTTGATGTGTGCCGTTGGGCCCACAGTAAAAAAATGACAATAAAGGTTATCTTATCTTATCTTATCTTATCTTATCATCTTACCTTACCTTACCTTACCTTACCTTACCTTACCTTACCTTACCTTACCTTCTAGCCGGGTGCCTTAAACAAAATGGCTCTCAATCAAACTGTCTCTTACTCTGATCTAACAGTTGCAATGTTACTGGGCATTATGAAGCATGAGAGAAAATTACTTAGAGGCGGTTCACAGAGGACAGATAAACAAACCATAGCCCATGAGGTTTGAGCTTTGATCTCCACTGCTGAATTAAAATTACAGGCAGTACCTACAGTGTATCAGGAATAGAATACAGTAAACAAAATTCAATTTCTATCATATCACTAAGATAAGAGTACAGTCATCTAGGTAACTAGGCTATATAGGAGAGGCAACCTAGAACTAAGGAGGAATTTCCTGACAGTTAGAACAATTAACCAGTGGAACAACCTGCCTCCAGAAGCGGTGAATGCTCCAACACTGGAAGTTTTTAAGAAGAGACTGGACAGCCATTTGGCTGAAATGGCATAGGGTTTCTTGCCTGAGCAGGGGGTTGGATTAGAAGACCTCAAAAGGTCCCTTCCAACTCTGTTATTGTTATTCCATGTTCTCTAACAATGCTCCGAGCTCTAAGCACACATAAGCGCTTGTAAGCCATATCCCGAATCACGGGAAGCGGTCTTCCTATAATCTTCTCAGCTGTCCTTACTACTCTCTGTATGGACCTTCTATCTGAGGCTCTGCTACCCCCAAATCAAACAGGGATACAGTTTGTTGAAATGCTCTCCATCATGCCTCTGTAAAAAGTGGCCAGGACAGAAGGAGAAACATGTGCTGAGATGAGAACTGCCCAACTGTGACAAACGCTAGGCGAATGTGGAACAGTTACACACACACACACACACAAAAAGATATCTCGGTCTCAGGAAAATAGAAAGCATGAGCAACGGGACTCAAAACAACTTTGCCTTGATTGGGTGAGGTATCAGTTGAAAGACAGAGGGCCTTGACAATCTTTCAGGATTCTGTTACAATATCCACGCCACATTAAAGTACTTTCAAAGACTCTTAGCAACTCCGCTTTCCTGACCTTGTCTACCTTGAAAAGCTCGCATCAGTGTTGAAAGCCTGTCAAACCCTCTCTTTGCTTTATCTTATACCTAACCCGGTCAAGGTGGGGTTGTTTTGAATTTCTTTCTCATTTTTTCTTTTCTTTTTTTTACATTCCCAGGATTGATTTTTTTAAAAAAATAAAAAAAAAGTTCTGCATATTCCTGACATTCTGTCATACTGACTACCTCTACATTAATAAAACATCATTTCTGCGAAAAGCAAAACCTCGCTGGTGCTCCCAGACGTTATTGCTGATTCCCTGATCTTTTTAGTGTCTGAATTGAATCTGTTTCCTGCTAGTATGATATTTCCCTTTTCCACACACTTATGTAAGTCACACCTTCCATACTGGCTGTTAACTGTGAGCTGAAGACTTCAGTAACTAGGAGTAGCATTATTAAAATCGTCAAACTGTGTGGTAATGTCGACAAAGTTAAACCGGGTATGTCTAGTTTAATAAAAAGGACTAGGGGTGACATGATAGCAGTGTTCCAATATCTCAGGGGCTGCCACAAAGAAGAGGGAGTCAAGCTATTCTCCAAAGCACCTGAAGGCAGGACGAGAAGCAACGGGTGGAAACTAATCCAGGAGAGAAGCAACCTAGAACTAAGGAGAAACTTCCTGACAGTTAGAACAATCAACCAGTGAAATGACTGCCTCCAGAAGTGCTCCATCACTAGAGGCTTTTAAGAAGAGATTATACAAGTATATGTCTGAAATGGTATAGAGTTTCCTGCCTGAGCAGGGGGTTGGACTAGATGACCTCCAAGTTCCCTTCCAACTTTATTATTATTATTATTATTATTATTATTATTATTATTACTACTACTACTACTACTACTACTACTATTATTATTATTATTATTACTACTACTACTACTACTACTACTACTATTATTATTATTATTATTATTATTATTATTATTATTATTATTATACCTCCAAAGTTCCTTCCATCTCTGTTATTCTGTTATTCTTGGTTACCTACCATCTGCGTCACTGCATTATTTATTTATTAGATTTGTATCCTGCCATTTCTTGCAGGAGTTCAAAAAGACATACTTATTTTCCCCATAAAGAATCGCTGTGTGAAGTTCACAGAGCTTGGAGAATAACTGGCCCAGAATGAATGTCTGAAGGGTGAGTTGAGATTCGCTTCTTTCTACTACTATTTGAACACCTAATTAAGAGACCACACTGACTCTCTTTATTACAATGTCAGCTAGCCAATTAAAGATGTGTGTGTGTGTGTGTGTGTTTTAAAGAGTTGGACTGGCAGAAAAGTACCAAATTTCCTCTTATAAGGGAGTGATCGTTAAGTCTCCACAGACATTCAGTAGTAGATATTTTTGCCCATTGGATAGGTGACATGAACAAAGCAAGCATGTCAGGCAATCTATGAATGGAAGTGGGTAAGGAAGCAGGTTTTATTTATTTATTAAAAATATTTTTATTAAGTTTGTCAAGTTATAAAATTCAAAACAAAATGTAAATAGTGGGGGAAATGGGGGAGGAAAAAGGGAAGAGAAAGGAATGTAGGGTAAAAAGGAAAGATTGACTTCCAACACTCTTCATTGCAGCAGAATAAGATACTAATATTACAGACTCAACTTTTTTTTTATTTTTACATACTAATATGTACTGGACATTTCTATAACAACAAACATATGCAATCAACAAAACCAAAGTCAAAGGTTTGGTGTTTTTTCCCCCCTCATCTCAAGACACAAAATCCAGAAGCCGTTTCCAGGCAGAAAGAACAGTTTATAGGACCTATCTGCATTCTATATAGTTTTTGAATCAGCCTTTGGTATATTCACCCTGACATTCGTAATTCACATGCCTGGGATTAGGACAGTGTTGGTCAACAGTTTTTGTTTGTTTGTTTGTTTTTTCCTTTCCTCTTGCTGATTGGATTTTGCTCAATGTGGTTTGTTCATGTCCACTATTCCGCTTTCCTTCAGAAGTCCAGGTTAAAAGATAGATCTCCTGCATTATTTAGGTTATCACAGCAGAACACATTGACATGACTAGGGCCTGGCTTAGCTTTTCTGAGTCTCTATTATATTTATATCTGGCTGTCCAATTACGAAGGTGATAATTACGAAGGTGATAGAAGCAACATTTGCACAACACATAAACCTTTGGGTTGGGAGATTCTTAAAATCAGTCTTGGATCCAGCAACATTACTGGATTACTGTTACCTCTAACAAAGGACATTACTTTGTTAGACTGATTTTTGTAGGAGGAGTGGAAAAGCCTGGGGGTGGAGTTAAAAGAGGGATCAGCCTAGAATCCCTACATAATCACAAATGAACTAAGTCCAACACATTTGAATTCTGTTGACCCTTATCTAACTCCAAGGAGGTGCTAAGCAGTAGCTGAGAAGATTAAAATGTATAGGCTTTTTAGGATTAAATCAATTTAATTGGCTGTCACATGTGGACCTGATTTTTTGCATCCCTTACTGGTAGTTGTTTAGCATTTGCTTTGAATTGTTCAGTGAAAGAGAGAACTATATCCCACTTTTCAAATTTTCAAACCGATTCTATTTCATTCCTGCATTTGATCTCAAACTTTTCAATCCTGCAAAAAAACATTTCCCCAAATATTTTTTCTCTCCAATTTATTTTTTTTAAATTTGTTTCTCTATTTTATACATCTTTTCAAGCAGTATTCTCTTTTATATACTTCTTTTTTTTCTATCCGTTTTAATAATATGGTAATTTTATATTCACTTTCTTCAATTGCACATATGTGTGTGTGTACGTGTGTGTGTGTGTGCGCGCGCGCGCGTGAACAAACGAGCGAGAGATAAGAATTGCATTACAAAATTCTGTGAATCGTTATTTATTTCATCACTCTGCTCTGGTACCTCTATTGATTGGGAAAGTTCTTATTAAAACGTGAAATCAAATAAAACAAAAATCTTTCCCCTCCCAAGTCATGATATTGTCCAAATACCAAATCATTTTATTATATTCTGGCATCCAAACCAGTTTGATGTGATTGCAAAGACTGGACACTTATTGGACTTTCAATTCCTGACCTCAGCTAACAATCTAAAACTGGCTATAAATTGTCCCTTTCAGGTTTTTTCTACTTGGAGGGGCAAAGAAACTGCATATCTTGCACTTTTCAGCAATACATTCTTTTAAAAGTCAATTTCACCTTTTGGCAGCCCTAAAGGAATCTACATGACTTTAAGTGTAACAGCTCACAATAAAGAAGATAGGGGTTTTTTTTCCCCTCTTTTTTCTTTGTAGGGTCTGGTTTTTAATAATACAGAAGGAAACTACTAGGAGGGGAAAAAAACATAACAGTGCAGTTGTTTCTTCCCCCCCCCGAAAGGTTAACTTAAAAATTGCAATACAGCACAATGAAAATTGGAGGAAAAAGTAAAGTCTTACTCCTGCTGAAACATCAAAACGGGTGCAAATAGTTAAACACTGTCTTGCAAAGCCACCTTGAAATCGTAACATTCATTTTCTGACTTTCTCGCTCCGGGAGAAGATATAAATACATGCATACAGTGTACACGCATACATATTTATTCGCTCCTAAAAGTGACAAACTGAATTTATAAGGAAGGAAGGGAATCAAATAAAATATGCCTCGCCGGTATGGCCACAGTGTTGTAGATTGCAGGCAAGAGGGAGGGAAAGGACCGGTAGATGGGATATGATAGCAGTCTTCCAGGACTTGAGGGGCTGTTAGAGAGAAGAGGGGGTTCAGCTTATTCTCCAAAGCACCGGAGGGGAGGGCAAGAAGCAATGAGTGGAAGGTTAGTAAAGAGAGATCCAAGCTAGAAATAAGGAGAAATTTCCAGACAAGAACAATTGACCAATGGAAGGGCCTGCCTTCAGAAGTTGTGGATGCTCCATCACTGGAGGCTTTTAAGAAGAGACTGGACAGCCATTTGTCTGAAACAGTATAGGGCAGGGGTAGGCAACCTATGCTGGCTCAGGAATTCTGGGAGATGAAGTCCACGAGTCATAAAAGAGCCAAGGTTGCCTACCCCTGGTATAGGGTCTCCTGCTTGAGCAGGGGGTTAGACTAGATAGACAATATGGAAGAGAGAATAGAATAGACAATATGGAAGAGAGTAGAGTAGAGTAGAATAGAATTTAATTATGTTCAATTTGTAACAATGAAAATACATCCTGCATATCAGATATTTACATTACGATTCATGACAGTAGCAAAATTACAGTTATGAAGTAGCAACGAAAATAATTTTATGGTTGGGAGTCACCACAACATGAGGAACTGTATTAAAGGGTCGCAGCATTAGGAAGGTTGAGAACCACTGGACTACCCCTGGTATAGGGTCTCCTGCTCGAGCAGGGGGTTGGACTAGAAGACCTCCAAGGTCCCTTCCAATCCTATTATTCTGTCTTCTATGTTCCATAAGTGCAAGAAAGCAAATGGGGCCTCTATCCCTCTTTGCTTTTAGGCATGGGTGGAAGGCTTGGGATGCACGTGGTAAAAGATAGCTTTTAAGGAATATGGAAGGAAAGCGGTATTTACTTTTTAAAAAAAAATGGAGGGAAACTCATCAAATAGAGAAGCAACCTAGAACTAAGGAGAAATTTTCTGACAGTTAGAACAATTAACCAGTGGAACAACCTGCCTCCAGAAGTTGTGGGTGCTCCAACACTGGAGGTTTTTAAGAAGAGATTGGACAACCAATTGTACGAAATGGTATTTCCTGCCTAAGCAGGGGGTTGGACTACAAGACCTCCAAGGTCCCTTCCAACTCTTGTTATTCTGTTCTGCTAAAGAATGTTCTAGGCTGTGTTGGAAGCTGGCAAGTCCCTTTTTAAGGTCCTCGGGCAAAGCATTATGTAAAATACAGGACTACACCTTTAAATACAAAAAAATAAACAAATACCGTCTATATTCTTTGTTCTAAACACATTTCATGCCTTCCACAGAAGCCTTTCTCCTTTCTCCTGGTTTCTCCCAGCACGAGCAAGAATTTTGAGCAGACAAACTAGGATTTGAAAATGGTGCTTACATAATATCCACTAAGGGGGGGGGGAGAAGGAAAATGCAGGAGATAATTAGAAACTCTTTTTTAACATTTCTGCATGGGTTTTCTGGGAGAGTGTAATACGTATGCCATTCCCCATCATGGCAGTAATTAAGCTTTCCGACCAGTAAGCAGCTTGACTGGGATTATTTTCTGACTAACAACCAAAGATGTAAAGTCGGCTCCTTTGGGGAAGGGGGCTGGAATCATCCTGGCTTCTGAAACTTCTTGCAACACAGATGGTATTTTTCTGTACCACTTTGCTCTTTCCCCCAGTTTTTTTCTGCCTCTCAGAAGAGGCCGCATTCCTTCTTATTTAACTTCTACCTGCTGACAAACACAGGCGGGGCGTGGGGGCTTTAGCGACAAGGGAGGGGGTTCTCTCTCCTGAAGACAGGCAGTACATAACAGCCATAAAATGCTAATCTAACGAAGGTGCTAGAGAAGAATCCTGCGAGTCCCCTGGACTGCAAGGCGATCAAACCGGTCAGTCCTAGAGGACATCCACCCTGACTGCTCTTTAGAAGGCCAGATCCTGAAGTTGAAACTCAAGTACTTTGGCCGCCTAATGAAAAGGAAGGACTCACTGGAGAAGAGCCTGATGCTGGGAAAGATGGAGGGCAATTGAAGAAGGGAATGGTAGAGAAGGAGGTGGCTGGATGGAGTCACTGAAGCAGTAGACGTGAGCTTCAATGGACTCCAGAAGATGGGAGAGGACAGGAAGGCCTGGAGGAACGTTGTCCATGGGGTCAGGTTGGGTTGGACACGACTTCGCAACTAACAAGAACAACAAAGGTGCAATCAACCCACTCTAAATAACTTTAAGTAGAGTTGAAGATGGTGTGAGTTTGGATGAGAAGGGGAGGAGGGGAAGAGGGCTGATCCAACAAACAGGGAACTTACTAGTGGGAACTTCAGACTAACAGAATAACAGAGCTGGAAGGGACCTTGGAGGTCTTCTAGTCCAACCCTCTGCTCAAGGTGGAAACCCTATACCATTTCAGACAAATGTTGTCCAATCTCTTCTTAAAAACCTCCAGCTTTGGAGCACCCACAACTTCTGGAGGCAAACTGTTTCAATGGTTAATTTTTTCTAACTGTCAGGAAATTTCTCCTTAATTCTAGGTTGATGTTCTCCTTGATTTATTTCCATCCATCCATTCTTCGTAGGAGAAGAGCTATGTCGGTCAATGGTGGCAAAAAAAAAATATTAGAAAAAAACAAGAACATAGAATAATAGCTTGGAAGGGACCTTGGAAGTCTTCTAGTCCATCCTCAAGCAGGAGACCCTGATACTTGATATTCAGACAAATGGCTGTCCAGGCTCTTCTTGATAATCTCCAGTGATGGAACACCCACAACTTCCAGAGGGAAGCCTAATAGCACTTTTTCTAGTGAACTTATTTTATTCAAAGAAAGAAGCCTTTGTGAACTGCAGAGGCCAAAAATTAATAAGTGTGTTGAAAAAGACACTTCCACATTCTTCCTGATTTAGGGCAAAAGCATGAAAATCCTAGAAGTCTATCCAAAGTCATCCATTCCAGCCCAGCTCACAGAATAAAAACTACACTACCATATTGTGTAAATCTGCAGGGCAAATCTCTTGCTTTGTTTTCTTTTTTACTTTTTTTTAGAAAGAAAATCTCCACGCTGCCACCAACTCTTGAAACTAAATTAGCAATGCTGATTTTAAGGCCTAAAATACTGAAGACAGGCTTTGAACCTGTGTCTGCAATGGTTAACATGAATAAGACCTGGAAAAGCAGAGATATTGATATAAATACAAAAAGCAGGGTAGTTAGAGCAATAGCCTTCTCTATAATGGTATATGGGTATGAGAATTGGACACTAAGAATGGCTGATCAAAGAAGAATTGAGGTCTCTGAATTGTGGGGCTGACATAAATCACTATGTATACCAGTGATGGTGAACCTTTTAGAGACCGAGTGCCCAAACTGCAACCCAAAACCCACTTATTTATCACAAAGTGCCAGGGCTGCATCAGCATTGTGGTGCCCTCATTGTGGTGCCCACCCACTGGGCGTGGCCCACTGGGTGGGTGTGGCTGCAGTGGTCATGGCAGACTGGGTGAGCGTGGCCGGGGCCAGTCCCTCACCATCTCCGGGGCATCCCCGGGGGGGGGCAATGCTGCTTCCTCGCTCACTTCCTGCCCTATCACTTCCAAACGCTATGTGCTCACTACTCTGGTGAACTCTGCTGGGGCAACGGCATATGTGCCCACAGAGAGGGCTCTGAGTGCCGCCTCTGGCATGCGTGCCATAGGTTTGCCACCACTGGTGTATACCATGGACAGCCAGAGTAACTAACAGAGAGGTTAAAAATCATATAAAACCAGACACATCACTAGAAGCTAAAACCATAAGACTGCGTCTGATTTACTTTGGCCATGTTTTGTGTGTGTGTATTCACTGGAGAAGGAAATGTTGATAGGAATGGTTAGTGGCACAAGAAGAAGGGGCAAGGAAAGCACACGCTGGCTTGAAAACATTAAATCTGATGCAAAGTTGAACGTACAACAATTGAAAGAAGCAGTATTTGACAAGGTAGCCTGGAGAGCACTTGCCCATAAAGTCACCAAGAGTCGGACACGACTAGATGGTTAAAAACAAAAACAACCCATCACCTTAAGATCATCTCTGAAGTGAGCTTAGGGTGAAAAACCCACAACGCTATTTTAGCGCAAGACATTTTCTTAATGTATTTTTTTTTTTAAATGCCTGTGAATTTCTACCAGATTAAAACAAGCTTTACTGTCATGAGCATTGTAAGGTATTTGTAATTTATCGTGAAATAGTAATGAATGAAACTCTCAGAGCTCCTTCAGTTTTCTCAGGTCTGTGTCTCACTACCATCATGAAGAAATAATAATAATACTCTAAACTAAGAATTTGTTTGGAGCCCCAGTGAAAATATGACAGCACGAACGCAATAGGAAGACAAAATCCCAATAGGCACGATACCTCTAGTCGAAATAGCCAAGCATATATGCCAAAATGGAAGCACTAAATCGGTGTTGATTAAAAAAATAGATACCTGTTTACAATCAAATGCATTAATTAATATTAAAGAATTGGGACTGGATGGGTCCTAGGGAGATCCAAATTTGAATGTACTTCAGGTTACTTGTTTTCTTGCAGATGTTTCATTACCCTAACTAGCTAACATCATCTGTGCTAGTAAGGAGTGCTGTTGGCTGTCAGTTTATATACTGACACAAACTGCACTCCTTACTAGCACTGATGATGTTACCTAGTTGGGTAATGAAATGTCTGCAAGAAAACAAGCAAGCTCAGAGAGCACTAAGGACTCTCGTTTCAACCTTGAACTATAAATATTCTCCTTCATTGGTACCTCAGGTTAACTTAATGGGTTACTCTGGAAAATACGATTTTCATTGATGGAAACAAGGATGTGGACATACAAACCATGCATTATGTAAATTACATTACTTCTCTACTTGTGGGATGACACACTGCATGACAAGATAAACAACAGGGTCTGCATCCTGAGATCACAGTGAACATTTAGTTTTGGGGGAGCAAAATCCTGGCTTCTTCTGGATACCCCTGTGTGCATCCATAATCCTTTCCCTCGAGGCTTCTGGACTGCAAAGATAACGAGAGGAACAAATTTCTGTGATCAAAAGAAGATAGCACATCCTCTTGCATATCTTAGTGAACCAAATGCTGTCCAACATAACCCAGGAATATTTTTGAATGTACAGCTATTCCTAGTGGTTCTTGAGATCCTGAAGACATGAGCCAAAGCAATCACTGTACCTTTAGAAGTAGAAATCCTGAAAATCTAACATTTTATCCAAAGGATAAAGTACGTACTTACACCTTTCTGTAACAAATATAGACAAAGGTAATGTTGTTGTTTTTTAAGTCAGCATCTGTTATTGGGGATTCCACGTAGTTTTCTTGGAAACAAGATAGAGTTTGCATTTGCCTTTTTCTAAGCTTTTTGAAATCAACCAAGGTTGTTAGATGCTACAACAACTGACATTAACTGTTATCTAGCACCAATTAGTGCTGACCCTAGTTGACTAGAGACTTGTGTGTATGCTTGAGCAATAAATCTTTTTAACTGAAAATTAATGGGTGATCCTGATTTTTTCTTGCCTGATGCCCTTTTAGGTATCTTCAGTCAGCCCATAAACTGAGTGCTTAAAATGCATGAGATTTTACCAACTTCGTATGCTAATTTGAAAAACATGTCCTAAGCATTCTTTCACCCATCAATTGCAATGAGAACAATTGGGTGAGAAAAAAAAGAATTGTTCAGACCAGCACTAATTTCAAACAATCCAACATTATGCAGAAGAGAGATAAAGATGCAATTCTGAATTCCCAAGAAAGACGGAAGCAATGCCTAGTCATCATTCTGAATACTTGAGCACTTAGCGGGTCTTCGTATTGACTGCCTTATGACTACCTTTTCTGATCCGTTCTTGTAAGAGTTCTCACAGAACCATCACACTCATTAAATCAGCCAGCATCAACCAATAATGTCAGCATTGTTAAGAGTTCTGGATGGCATCCAAATTTTATTTCAATGGGTCACTGTAAAGGATCAATCAATAATTTTTGTACTGTCCAATTCTAAAGTATTCTAGCGCTACAACAGAGCAGCCTGTGAAAAAATGCAAAGTTTTTTTCTCCCTTTGTAAAACAAAGTCCTATCTTTTGCACAAAATATATAAAACAGGTTTAGTTTTGTTTTGTTTTAAAAAATTGAGAGTTTAGCAAAGCAGGTTATAGTTACAAATGTATCCCCTCTAGTTACAAACATTGTAATGATATTTATTTATTGTGGAACGTGCACGAGTACTGCTACTGTTCCTTGTTTGATCTGTAATGTCTCTTATACGTAGAAGCACTAGGCTAACGCTAGAAAGCTTTGGGTGACTGGGACCATTATTTTTATTATTATGGTTAGTCACAGAGTCATCCAGATGTTCATGCCGGATTTGGCATTTCACAAGGATTTGGGAAAGGCAGATGTTGTTGTTCGATGTGTTAAAGGTATTGTTGCAGGATGTAAGCTGTTCCAAGCCCAGCTGCATTTTGCAACTGACTGATGGTGATTTTGTCAAGGCTGATGGTGTCCAAGTAGTGCTCCAGATGTTCTGGGATTGCACTCAAAGCATCTTTTGCAGTTGTTACCAAGGGGTCCTTGGTGCTTTCTGAGCTTGGTTGTTTTCTTGCGGACGTTTCATTACCCAAACTAGGTAACATCATCAGTGCTAGTTAAGTGTACTAGACTAGCACTGATGATGTTACTTAGTTTGGATAATGAAACGTCCGCAAGAAAACAAACAAGCTCAGAGAGCACCCTCATTTAAACCATGTGCTACAAATGTTCTTCTTTAGTGGTATCACGTATGAGCATCAAATGCTTCAGAAAGGACACAAGTTGGAAGAATTTGCTTGCAGGCACATTTCCACCAGCAGCACTGATGATGTTGTCTAGTTTGGGTCATGAAACGTCTGCAAGAAAACCCACCAAGCTCAGAGAGCACCAAGGACCCCAAAGTCGTCGTCGTCACCGTCCTCCTCCTCCTCCTCCTCCTCCTCCTCCTCCTCCTCCTCCTCCTCTCCACAAACCCCTCTCCCTTCTAGCACTGATGATGTTACCTAGTTTGGTAATGAAACATCTGCAAGAAAACAACCAAGCTCAGAAAGCACCAAGGGCCTCTCATTTCAACCCTGAGCTAAAATATTCTCCTCTATTGGTACTGTTGATACTATCTTTGTTTTATTTTGCCATAGTTTTTCTATTTGTTTTTGCAGTTTTTTTTTATTATGATGATTTTGTGATTCTCTCCTTGTTGCTAATTTGCCATGCCATTGTTTCTAGTCAGCCTGTGTGACCTTCTTGCAGCAGTTTACTATGTGATCCACTGTTGTGTCTTCTCCTTCTAGTATGGGCTTTCCAGGGTAGGTTTTTGGTTTGTTGTTTTCTTTTTTTTGATGTTGTTGTTGTTAGGCTGTTCTCCTTAGTTTCCCTAGGTATCTAAAACATGTAGTAAGTTTATTCTGTAATTCTTCTATTAACCCCTTCCCTAAGAAGGGGATGACAAACATTTAATAGAAATATTCAAGTGGATCCCCCAAAATTCTTGCTGGATAATGGACCCTTCTGCACAGACTAGTGTTCCTAACAAATATGTTGGAACTTAGACAATTTGAGAATTCTTAGAGATGTAATCCCATTGTAATCCCATATTTAAGAAGGTAAGTTTGCACAATTCTCTTTACTTGCAGAGGGGAGAAAATGCTGCAGTCTTTAATAGTTTCTGGCTTTTTTAAAAAAAAATATTTAGGCATGTTACATGCTTGTATTACTCTTTTTTCATCCCTTTCAAATTGCTGATTCCATACAGCCTTTTAAAAGCTATTTTGGTTGGGATGTGGCCTAAAGCATTAGCATCAATAAATTAATACCTCGTCGTTGAATAAAAGAGTCTATATTTAGGATCTGTAGCCATAGCCTACTTAACCTGGCTGACAGAATAGCTGCTCTTGCCTTTTTGTAATTATGTTGATGAAATACTTTGCAACATAGGATATAGAATAACAGAGCTGGAAGGGACTTGGAAATCTTTCAGTCCGCTCTCCTCCGTGAGCAGGAGACCTTATGCCAATTCAGACAAATGGCTGTCCAGTCTCTTCTAGAAGCCTTCCAGTGAGGGAGCACCCACAACTTCTGGAGAGACCAGAAGAGAGATCCAGCCTAGAACTAAGGAGAAACTTCGTGACAGTGAGAACAATTAACCCCATGGAATGTCTTGCCTCCAGAACTTGTGGGTGCTCCATCACTGAAGGTTTTCAAGAAGAGACTGGACAGCCACTTGTCTAGAATTGTATAGGGTCTCCTGCTTGAGCAGGAGGTTGGACTAGAAGACCTCCAAGGTCCCTTCCAACTGTTATTCTGCTATTCTTTTTTCCTTCCTTCCCTCCCTCCTTCCTTCCTTCCTTCCTTCCTTCCTTCTTTCCTTCCTTCCTTCCTTCCTTCCTTCCTTCCTTCCTTCTGCTATTCTTTTTTCCTCCCTCCCTCCCTTCCTTCTTCCATCCCTGGAGGTTTTCAAGAAGAGACTAGACAGCCATTTGTCTGGAATTGTATAGGGTCTCCTGCATGAGCAGGAGGTTGGACTAGAAGACCTCCAGGGTCCCTATCAACCCTATTAGTCTATGCTCTATTTAGATTACCTCATGGGTAGAAAAAAGGAAAAGACATTATTTATCTCTTACGTTGTCCTAACCAAATTTTAACGTCTCTGCACCAAAAGTCTGTTCTCAATAGACTTGTATCATGGTCATAAGCCCATGCTAAAGAATGGTGTGGTGTTTGAGAATTAATATGTGATGGATTGTTAAATACAGCCTTAAACGTAGGACCCAAACATATATGGGCCTAACTACTTTTTTCTGTACAGCTGGGCCTTGACTTACAGTATTTCACTTAGTCACTGTTCCAAGTTACAAAAGCACTGAAAAAAGTGACTTGTGGCCATTTTTTCACACTTACAACTGTTGTAGCAACCCCGTGGTCATAGGATCAGTATTCAGATGCTTGACAACCGACTCATATTTATGACGGTTGCGGTGCCTCTTTTGCAACCTTCTGACAAAGATGATTAGGGGACTGGAGGCTAAAACATATAAGGAACGGTTGCTGGAATTGGGTATGTCTAGTTTAACGAAGAGAAGGACAAGGAGGGACATGATAGCAGTCTTCCAGTATCTCAGGGGCTGCCCCAAAGAAGAGGGAGTCAAGCTATTCCCCAAAGTGCCTGAAGGCAGGACAAGAAGCAATGGATGGAAATTCATCAAGGAGAGAAGCAACCTAGAACTAAGGAGAAACTTCCTGACAGTTAGAACTGTATAATAAATACAACAGCAATAAAGTCCACGGTTGTAACTTTTATAGAAGTAACTGAGTAGCTTTATATAGGATCTTCAAAGAAAAAAGAAAGTCTTCTCACATTTGTAAGAGGGACCTCGGAGTCCTAGTGGACAATCACTTAAATATGAGCCAGCCGTGTGCTGCAGCTGCCAAAAAGGCCAACACAGTGCTGGGCTGCATTAACAGAGGGATAGAATCAAGATCATGTGAAGGGTTAATACCACTTTACAATGCCTTGGTAAGGGCACACTTGGAATACTGCATCCAGTTTTGGTCACCACGATGTAAAAAAGATGTTGAGACTCTAGAAAGAGTACAGAGAAGAGCAACAAAGATGATTAGGGGACTGGAGGCCAAAGCATATAAAGAAAGGCTACTGGAATTGGGTATGTCTAGTTTAATGATGAGAAGGAGAGGGGGGACATGATAGCAGTGTTCCAGTATCTCAGGAGCTGCCACAAAGAAGAGGGAGCCAAGCTATTCTCCACAGCACCTGAAGGCAGGACAAGAAGCAACAGATGGAAACTAATCAAGGGGAGAAGCAACCTAGAACTAAGGAGAAACTTTCTGACAGTTAGAACATTTAACCAGTGGAACAACCTGCCTCCAGAAGAGATGAATGCTCCAACACTGGAAGTTTTTAAGAAGAGACTGGATGGCCATTTGTCCGAAATAGTATAGGGTTTCCTGCCTGAGCAGGGGGTTGGACTAAATGACCTCCAAGGTCCCTTCCAACATTATTATTATTATTATTATTATTATTATTATTATTATTATTATTATTATTATTATTATTATTATTATTATTCTCAGACAAGCAAAGTCAATGGGGAAGCCGGATTCACTTAACAACCGTATGACTAATTTAACAACTGTGTGGTGATTCACTTAACAGCTGTGGTAAGAAAGGTCATAAAATGGGGGCTCTTAAGAAATGTCTCATTTAGCAACAGAAACCTGGGGCTCGATTGTGGTCATCAGTTGAGAACTACTTATAATGGCGATTCGTCTGTAGAAAAAGAAGTTTTATATTGCCTGGGCACCAGCACTCTATAAAGAATGGAACAAAAAAAAATAATAATAATTCCTTTTTTTTTAATTTCCCAATGAAACGGGCAGGAGAGAAATGTTCTGTGTTGTTGCGATGGCCGCGTCAAAATGAAGATAAATTATCTCTTTTTTAAAAATTAATTACCCTATATTTCAGCGATCAGCCAGCACACTGTGCACGGGAATGAAAATGTCAAACGTGCCGGATAGATAGATAGATAAATAAATAAATAAATAAGTGAAATAATTAAACTGAGCTGCATTGTCATATAATCACAGCCTCGCCTTTCAGATTTACTACGGTAGGCCCACAATTTTAAACTTTAAATTATGTCTCGGGGTCTACGCAGGGAGAAGAACAATCCCGGGGAAGGGTGGGGTGGGGTGGGGTGGGGGAAAGATGAAGAAGAGAGTTCAGGATTCAATAGGAAAACACACACACACACACACACAAGAAGATCTGTAGGTTCCCACGCTTTCTTGATCTAGTCGTGAGTCCGGGCAATGTCGGTGTTTCTTTCTTTTGATTCCGGTGGGAGAAGATGGCGAATTCCACGAGAGGCATGCAGACATTCAAAAGAGAAAGCTTTCATTCGAGGTAGCTTTGATCGAAGCCCTTCTTCAAAGAAGCACCCCGGTTGAAGCTGCACATTGGAGCTGCTGCCTTTCTTTCAATCGGGGATGCTAAGAAAGGCATCTCTGCAGCACTTCACATATTCTGGAGGCCTGTTTCTGGCTAGCTGGATCATGTCGGCTGTCCACTTTGATGCTTCGTGTCAAGGCAGAGTAACTCAATTTTATTTTTATTTTTTTTTTTTTCCCAACAGGAAATCACCTTCAATTGGATCACCGGGGAATACCAGATCAAGGCAATGCCAGCGACATGGACTCACTCAGGGAACAGAGTTATCACTCTGATGGATCCATACAGTTTGCTGATGAGGAAGAGAGGAGTCTGTCTTGTTCTATGGGATTTCCGTTCCCCATTTGTCTCATCCAGTTTCCACAACCCAACTCATAAAACAATCAAATGCACAGGATTTTAATATTTGCCACCTCCTGCTTTAAGTATGAGCAACTCTCAGTCGTGTTAGATCATTCATATAGATGAAGTAAGATGACTGAGAATTGCTCATATATATGTAGGATAGCGATAGAAAGAGAGTGATTGAGAGAGAGAGAGAGAGAGAGAGAGTGTGTGTGTGAGAGAGAGAGAGAGAGAGAGAGAGAGAGAGAGAGAGAGAGAGATTTTCAAATAATATACCCTCTTTCTGTTTGGAGAAAAATGTCTTATGTTTAAAACAATACATTAAGAAATGAGCAAAAAAAAATCAAAATCAGAATAGTTAGAAAAAGAAGACAAATATGAAAACAATCATTTGTGTATTGCGGTCATATATTTCGCTTTTCAGGATAACAATTCTTCGAAGGAGAATTTCAAGCAATAATAATTGCCAATAGAAGAATAATACATATTGCTTTAAAAAAAACAAGCAATTTGATATTCTTTTTGCACGAAGAAATTGATATTGAGAGCCCCAAGTACAGAAGGAAGGCGAATTGAACTGAAACAGATGGGAAGATAATTTTTCCATACTTTTGTCCCTCGCTTTTAAAGAAACGGTTAGCAATTGATTTTCCTTACTACATAAGAATATTAAAAATATTTTCACAATATGGTGAGGTTTTGTATGCACGTACACACTGTAAACAAATCCATTATTTACATTCATTATTTCAATTAATGATTGTGTGGTACAAGGAAGGAAAGTCTGGTCTCTCACACACATACCATCGTGTGTGGGTAAAGTTTATAGGAAGTCCTACTGTTTTTGAATGGAATGGGATAGAAAAATTGAAGGTTTTTTTTTTATTGGGAAAAGAAGGTATTTGGGAAGTTGGAGACAGATCTTATTAGAACATTGGTTGAACGGTACATGGTAGTTAGCAGAGAGGAGGGAAAAATCAACTTAAACTGCAACGGATCTCTAAGAAATATTATCAGAATCCATAAGCAGCCTGGATTTAAGGAGAAACTTCCTGACAGTGAGGACAATCAATCAGTGGAACAGCCTACCTCCAGAAATCGTGAGACACTCCATCACTGGAGATCTTTAAGAAGAATCACCTGTCTGAGATGCTGTAGATTTTCCTGCTTAAGCAGGGGGCTGGACTAGAAGACCTCCAAGGTTCCTTCCAGCTCTATTCTATTCTATCTATAATCAGTGTAAATCAATCTTTCTCAACCTTGGCAGCTTGAAGATATGTGGACTTCAACTCCCAGAATTCCCCAGCCAGCATGGCTGACTGAGGAATTCTGGGAGTTGAAGTGGACATATTGTCAAGCTGCCAAGGTTGAGGAACACTGGTGTAATGAATGTTAACATTCAGAAGACCACAAGAAAGAAAAAAAAACAGTTATGTGGTTAGAGCAGTGGTGTCAAACTCACAACGTCACGTGACATGTCGTGACATATCACGACTTTTTCCCCATTGCCGGCAATGGGGTGGGCACGGTTTTGGCATAACGCATCCGGCCCACGGGCCGGCAGTTTGACACCCCTGGGTTAGAATGTTTATATTTAAAAAGAATTTTTTTTAGTAACCTAACATTATTGTAAGGACTTTGAAATTCAAAAGGTAAGAAAAGCACTGCTCATTTAAATGAATATTAAATATGAAATGTATTTGACTGGGTGTCATGAAAACCCAACTGCATTGTTCTTTAAATTATTCAGAATCAATACTAGGCATTAGGTGGGGTTGGGAAGCTTTAAAAAGAAAGAAGAGTCTAAAAATAAACAATTTCCCCCTCCCCCTTCAAAATGAGTAATTGCATATAGTTTTAAACATAATGAATTACGGTGTTAGTAGCATGCCTCAGGCAGAAATCCTATAAGCAGAATGAATTAGCTTTTTGGGAGGAGGAGGAGGAGGAGGAGGAGGAGGAGGAGGAGGAGGAGGAGAAGAAGGAGGAGGAGAAGAAGAAGAAGAAGAAGAAGAAGAAGAAGAAGAAGAAGAAGAAGAAGAAGAAGAAGAAGAAGAAGAAGAAGAAGAAGAAGAAGAAGAAGAAGAAGAAGAAGAAGAAGAAGAAGAAGAAGAAGAAGAAGAAGA